>NW_008751723.1:97764-139490 GCF_000715545.1 Opisthorchis viverrini | reverse complement strand
ATATATATATATATATATGCACACTGTATAAGCTTGAAGCATGAAGACACCATTGACAAATGGGTACGAAAATTGAAGCGCAATGGTTGCCTGATGTGCTGCGAGGACATTATGTATACCTGATCTGTCCAACACAATCAGTTAAATTTACCATTTCAACAGTTTTTTTGTGTTTTCTGTTTGATAGGAGACAAATTTTATGCGATAGTATGAAGTTTTGGATAAAATCAGAAATGCAAACATAAACCCTCACTACTTTTTTTCGAAGCTTGGTGCCTCTGAAGTATCTTTAACGCCACCGTTGTAACAGTGTACAATACCGATGAAGCATGCAAGTAATCTATTGTTTGGTGTCTAGGCCCCGCTCCCGTGTCTGATGGATGGTTAAGGTTACTGTGGGAATTGTGGAATCGCTTTGTAGTGCTCGTGGAGATGAGATGGTTAATTTGGTGTCCAATTGCTTTTATTCACTTGGTGCGTGTTTGTTAATGAACCACTTCGCAGCGAAGAGCTTTTCACCTCTCATCGTGAAAATGTGAGACTGCTTATGGGTGTATGCATAGTTTGACCAAGCCATGTCAAACCACAGTTCTGAGCGTTTGCTGTCCACCGTATGTCACAGAACGGTGCAGCAAAGGACTTGCTAATGAGAAAACAGAGGTAGCTTGAGCTAAAAAGTTGGTCAAATAAAGATGTTCGTTGAAGTTAAAGCTAGTAATACATTAGGCAGAGGCAGTGTAGGAAAAACCTCGATCCCAGTGTAGTTTTACACAAACCAACCTGTAGCCACGATAACCAAAGTCAAGGAGTTTTAGTGCCATAATCACTGCTATACGTATCCGTCGCACAAGTGCACCGTCATTTCCTTTTCGGGGTAAAGGTATTTTGTTCCAACATGAGGAAAATAATGCCGTTTTTCGAAGGCACAGTGCTATTGGCTCTCCATTTACAGTTAACAACTCCAATCGAAGTCCGGTGGAATGAGTGTTTGTCAGACTTTGCATTATTTTCGCGGAGTTAGGGATAACAATCACTGACAAAATCCTCATATGGGTCAAGTCAAAAAAATCATTCAAATATCACTTAGTATTTTGACCAACTGGCTTTCACTTGGCACCAGAGTACATCTGATAGGGGAATATCCGTTAGATGAACTCTGTCAGGTCTGACAATAATTAGCGACAGAGAGTAAATCGGGTCTGTAAGCATGTACTGTGCATGTAAGTTTGGATTCGCAAATGATATGACGTTACAAACGCAGTGATTTCCTTCAAACTATCGGGTACGTTTTCGTTGGATACGCACGTTTCACCACCTACATATAGACGATCTCCATCCACCCGAATCAATTGAACAAAGTTTACACTTTATCTGGTACTTCACTAACTAGCAAAGAGGCTCCACCGGTCAAACGATGACAGGCTACTTCAAAATTCTCTTTAATTCGTTAAATTTGTCAATAGTATGTCACCACTGTGTCCGCGCATTGGAATTCGAATATGGGATGTAGATATCATAGCTATTTGTCGCTATTGGACATCATCATCATCATTGTCAGCTGTAATAAACACGTACTTGTCATACAGTGCTTGTAGCTGTCACATTTTCGTTCACCAATGATTCGAGGAGGTGGGGTAGGTAGCTGCGCATTGGAGGCGGGAGCTGATAAATTAGTGCGTAAATACAGCACTGCAGGTGGACTGTTAAGTGGGGAGGGGTTGGGAAGGGAGCTATGCATTGGAGGGAATAGCTTGGATGCATGAGTGCCGTTGAGGGCGGGACTGGGCCATGTCTGACAATGTCTCTAATCATTGGTATGGCCCTTCTCCGGGTCCCCATCCAGGAAGACGGCAATGACCAGCGCAGGTGAATTTGCTGGTAATGGTTTTTATACTTCACTGCTATTACCAGCTACTGGAATGAACAGCTTACAACTTCAACCAAGTTATTCATGTTTAGTAGTTAGCTTATTCCTAAAAAAACAGAAATTTGGTTTTTAGGTCCATACATTCATATGAAAGCGAGAATTGCTTTGCTAGTGTTTTGTAGCGACTTTCCCATATCCACCCAGATGTCCTTGTTTACTATTCCGGAACATGTAGCTGGCGAACTTATCTAGCTTTAAACGCAGAAGAGGTAAAACCTCAAAGTTGTATGCGCCAATAAGGCTAGACATGATCAAGAACAAAACATTTTTCTTCGTTTCACATTTAGGTCGGAAACGGACAAACCAATAAATATGTAAATTCATTCGAAAGAGTTGATTAACAAATTGACCGGTGTTATATCTGCTGATTCGCCGGCCTGTGGTATCTGCTGCTGACCCGCTCCAGTGCCTAGTGTCGGAGAGAAAAGACTCACAGAAGGGAACACAACAGCTATACTCCAACAAAGCGGGTGTGAGAGCGTGAGTGCGTGCAAGTGTGAAGGATACAACGGCCTTAAGCTTTTTATTGGAAGGACACCGTCTGAACTCGGTCCAATGCTGACGCACGCGGTCTGGCTTTAGTACGAGGCAGCGACGTGCTGCATATTGCGGAGGCGTTGTCTGTCCTTGATCAACGCTGACTCGAGCTGTCTGGGTTTGATGCAAGGCTGTGACGCGCTGCATATTGAGGGGGCGTTGTCTGTCTGGTCAACACCCAGCGGAGCTGAGAGTCGCCGTAGATTCCGGGCATTCAATGGTTGCTTTCAGGAAGCTGACCTTCCTGATGACCGGCAAAATACCGTCACAAGCTCTTACCCAAAGTTTTGTTCGTAACCTAAAATGGATCAGTTTGATCACCAAAATGGATGGTAATAACGCAAAGGTACAGTGTTTTTACGAGTTCAAGGATCAGCTCATAGAATATTCCGGAAACAGGTTACAGTAGTCCATTGCCCAACCATACATTCAATATTGTGTACTCATGTACATTTCTTATCCAGACTTTTATTTAGAGGGAACAATAGTCAAAAAGGGAATCTAGACCAGCCACTCATCCCATAAATTCTCGAGAAATGTTCTCCAACTCATAACGTCGCAGAGGTATATTTAGCGGAATAAGGCCAGGTTTCTATATCTATACACAAAATACTTATTGTTCCGCTAATAAACACGTAAAATGCACCCGTTTTCAGCCTAAATACTCTAAATAAACAGATAATCAGAGGAATACACAAACAAATCAATCGACCTAAATAAATTTGTTTGTTTCCGGAGAGATTTGGGATAGGATTCTTCCAGAGCACACAACTACAACGCAAAATGGCACTTCAGGTTCCAGATTTCTAGAACCCTAAATTTAGGGATTGTCACACGTGAAAGATGGTGATACTCAAAGAGGACCTTTGTTTGAAAGTACCTGTGAATACCAACAGTGTGGGTAGAGCTCGAATACCAATGAAGGAGTGAACATGCAGGTTTGCAGTGAATTCGACCGACCAGTATGAGCATGATACCTGGATATTTATCGGTAATTACTGTGCCTTGTATGTGTTGGCAAAGACCATCGATTTGAGAAAATTCAAGCCATTCTGTCCACTTTATTGCTCATACTGACCCTACGGACAAATTGCTGGATGCTTGTGATAAATTTAACATTTATTTCAAAGGTCATGGTGCGATACCCCTCGTTTTTGTGGAGACTGGTCAACTGGAATGCAGTGTCTAAACAACTACAGTTCTGATTCTTATTTTTGATCTTGTAATCCTGAATAAGTACACACGCACCTGTACCTGCATCCACATCAGATTTCCCAGTAGGATTATCTCACTTCAATCAAATCGAGACCGTATTAGTTGGAATGTTATGAAAGACAGGGTTATTGACTGATGAGCAAGGTGAGATGGTGTGTAGTAGGGAGCGCGTGACGGGATTGTTTTCTATGAGCATCAACACGAAAATATGATGGTTCGGGTAGAGCCAGCAGATATTCAATAGGTTGATCTCTCAGAATCGAATGCATTACGCCTACCCCTCATTCCTCTCCAGACTGAGTTTGACTGAAGCCTGAATACCCATGCGTGCCTTAGGTTTAACCTACCAAATGTCCTGACCTACTCACAGCGTTGCAAGCTAAGCAATCTCATTGTACGCATTTGTTGGGATGGGTTGTTATAATTATCCTACAGTGTGGTCCATCAAATTACAGGTATACGGTTTTGACGACCTGCTTACTTCTCGCGAACGTGTATTTGGAGCTCGAAATATCCTACGAATTGGGATGAGAAAACAATTTCTTCAGTAAAGAAAAACAGATTAACAAACTCGCGCGAAGTCCTTCGTAAACAGAGTCCCAACTAAATGGAATGACTGTCAGCGAAAAATGCAGACGAACTTTTCGACTGACAAAGTAAGCCTGAGTGTGAGTAACCCTTGGTGCATTATCTAAACGTAAAACTAATAAACCTTGGTTTCTTTCCCTTAGCACTAGTTGGGTTGCTAGTCGTAATTGCGACATTCTCTTTCACCAACGAGTGTGTTTGTGTGGCGGAAGTTTGCACAGCAACATTACGCGCCACGGAGAAGTGCTAAGGAATTTCAGTAGTGAAACAGGAACATGATGTCACAGTAAGTAACTTGGCGTATCTCTACAGCTGATGCTTCCTGTTTGAGAACTCGACGCCCTTTGTTATACAGAGCGGCAGGTAAAAGGATTATATGTGTAGAACACATTAAATACATCCTTGGAAAACTTTGAGATATTTGTACCTAGCAACGTTGTTCTTGGGCAGTCCATATCAAAATGATTCTTGCACAGAGCAGACATACTGCTAAATCCAATGACATCAGACACAGACACCAGAAAGCAAGATAAGCATCTAACTTTATCAGCATTGTCAAGCTGACAATGACCTGAGAATGCCCTACTTATCAGGCTTCCATTGTCACTGAGAAGGAGGTCTGACAGTAAGTTCACAGTAGAGTCTGGAGTACACCCGTGTTACGGTGCAATGACGGTAGTGCCTCAGCACATTTCTGTCTGATCCTTCCAAGCGTTTATTGCAGAACCACCACTGGCACATGAAGTGTATTAAACACGTAAAGTGGGGCATATTTAGTGCGTAGAACAACGTTCTGGATTTACGGACGCGTCACTAGCAGCTGGAATACAACGGATACTGGAAAATGATGGGCTGTTGGGTTCATAATTTTGACCAGTCGGAGCTGGCCTTCATGCTGGACTGACTAGCGGTCCAGTCTTCCGACGAATTACGTGGGGGCTATACCTGTTGACCGTTTCAGCGCCTAATTGCTAGTGGTAAGACGGTTTCATAACTAAGATCCATTAGCAAATCAATTTGGTTTTCACGGGAGACTCAATTGAATCTCTCGTTTATGATGTCCTCCAGCTGATTTGCAAATGAGTGTATTTCTCGAAAACAGTGCAAATTGGGTTCAAGTAGATCATACGGTTGACGGAAACTCGAGGACTGCGCCTACCTGATGAACCCCAAGAAGGGCGAAACCGGTCGTGGGCTGTCGAAGGGTTTCCAGTAACCTTGTGAGTAGTTTCCTTTATGATAAGATCCATTAGATTCAGTAGATAGCTTTCAGACAGAATTACAGAATAAACTTCCTTATCGTTCTGAGTTGCGATCGATGTTTGTGCCGCGACACTAATGAGGTACCCGCGAACGGAATTTGACGTTCACTATCTTTCTACCGATACATTCTTCCATTTCGAATAAGCGATAACCAAAAAGTTCAGGTGATCTTAAGTGATGCGAGTCGTCCTTAGGTTGAATGCTTGCGGAAGCGAAAATGCGCCCTCATTTGAGTATTTGCCGATTTGTACTTGCCTGGACAAACTGTCAGAATTAATTGGATGCAAACACACATAGCTGACAAAGCAAGGTTAGTAAAAACCTGGATTGTGGAGATCATCCGTTGGAGAGAGGAGATACATGAGTCCTAAAAAGAAACAAAGCAACCTTCCGTCAAGAGCCAGGGGAGTATGAACCAGTTCACGAAACCGGTCCACCAAGACCTATCACACAATAGCGCTGAACGCAGGCGAAATTAAGCTTTGCGGAACACGGACCAGAGTTGTTTTGCGGCCTGTTCATAAGGAAACAAGTGTGATGTCTATTGAATCAATTTCGGTGAACGTGGTTAGGTTGCTTAGACCGACGCATCAAATTAGTCGGGACTGGGACGATGGTGATGATTCCTAAATTCTCTGTAATCTTCATAGGGACTAACGAGGTCCACCGATAAATACGAAGAAACGCAAATTACTACGCAACTCGACCTAACTGCGGCTCATAAATAAACACGGTCTCTGACGGATTTTGCATATGAAATTATTTAAATCAAGCACTTCAACGATATTATCAAGTCTGCAAGTGTAGGCAGTGGCCACCTGATACTGAGGTGGGCAGAGCAACGTGAGCGATCATGCACAGTAACAACCGTTGGGGGATGTCCCTTTACAGGCCTGTCTACATCCAAACGTTGCCTGGGTAATCACTCAAATGTAGTCTTTCAAACAATCAGCGAAACAGAGTGAACAATATTCTATGTTATTCTCGAAGAGGATAGAAGGGCTAAGGCCACCAGGTTTTTGGAAGCGGATTCTAACATGGCACACATTCCGGACTTGTTACCTTACTATCGAGGCGATATCGACTGGTTTCCAACGCGCACAAACTACTTCTAGGAAGTTCAGGGGTGGCAAAACCAGCTTCACAGCCCCCCCTATTTTAGAACCGAAGCTAATTGTAAAATAAGTCTCTACACAGCTAACCTCGTATAGAAATCACTTGTACCGAGAACAGAAGGCAATGTCCACATATATTCTGAACGTGAAGGCGAAAACATTTCAAAACATTTCAACGTACCACTCGAACAAGAGAAGAACCAGAATGGTGGATATGGTAATGAGAGGATATCTGAATGGAGCTCATGAAGATAAAATCACATTGAAAAGTAACATGCAGCGTGTTCGAGATCGTCGGGCTGCTCTAACTTGTGGCAAATAATACCCGAAAGAAAATTTCAACTCCAACAAAACGGACAGGTCAGGGGAGAAATGCACTGTGGGAGACATCTTAAAGCAGAAATGGAGAAGAGTAATTGGGACCACAGAACCAAAACCTAGCTACTCATGGAGTCTGCCAAAATCTACCTAACATAGATGGAAGGACGCAGACGGCGAGTAAAGGACCCACGGAACCTTCCACGACCGAACTGGCAAGCAAAGCCACTCCAGGACCAGTCGAATTAGAAGGCGGTAAAATAGGCATAAGTAAAGCATTAATTGCTCGGCGGCACAATGCTTCAGTCAGTTTTGTTACAATGACTGATATCACAGCAAGGGAGACAACCGAAAGGTTTGTGTTGGGGGTCCACAACGAGCGATCTGACGGTTGACACAAGCACAACGCGATCGCTAAACCTGAATGTGAGAATAAGGAAAGTAAGGCGTGCGATGAGCATCCATGAGCAAAAATAACACGAGATCAAACAGCAGTCAGCACAATCAGTACAATATGACGAAAGATAAGACTGCAGGCGAATATCTGAATAAACCGATGGGCTGAAAGGGGCAGAAAGGAATTTACCTTGAAGGCGCTGACTGTAAACTAGGCGACAGACTTATACCAAATGTTTGTGGAAAATGCGCACGAATAGAAAGTTGAAACAAAACGAAGTAGAGGTCAGATTTTACTTTCCTAGGAAGTATGCATCGCCCATTGCTTGGGTGCAGTTTTCAGTTAATTATTTTGGAAAAGTTTTAACGGAGATAAAACACTTCCACGAAAGAAAAGGCACTTGGTGATACGTAACCCATAGAAACTCAAGACAGATCTGTCGATGGGAACTTAATGTGTCGTTTTCTTTGCCATGTTTGACATTCGTATTTTCCGCTGTCCCTCCCCCCAACTTTTGACCAAAACACACTGCAGGCAATAAACCGCTTGTGGAAGTCGGTAATGTGATCGTCTATAAACGTTGTGCGGAGCCAGCGAAAAATACTCATTTGCATACCAATTCGGTTTCACCTGGAGACCCACCTGGAACTCAGTTACATCCCTCGTTTATCATGTTCTTAAGCAACTGAGTGTGCTGCACCAGACCATGTCATGTTTCAGTTGGTAACATACTCGAGATATCGCGGTACATCGTATAGACGCAATACACTACTCATAAGGGTTGTTGAACACTTTTCGACATCCAACCCGGAGCTATATTAGACGGTGATAAGCAATGTAACAGTTGTACTTGTGTATTGTAGTGCTTCAACTAACTTTTCACCGCAACACTACGAATCGTTTCTACTCAGAAAGCATAAAACATCACTAATGCTTTTGTAAGATTGAGCTCGTTAAAAGTAGACACGTTTTCAAACCGCCTGTTCCTAGCTGGTCAACTAGTACTGAAATGTTCGGAACAGACACCTGGGTTGGGTGTTTCTAATCATATCAGGGAAGTTATGTAACCCGACTGTAGTCATTATGTCCAATTGCACAAATTCTCAGCCACCTTCCAAAACGCTTTCGAACTTAATAATGTAATCGAAGTAACCCGATATAGCTTGTCATTTCAAAATGGTGAACCGTCTTTAAAAAGGACCACGTAATGCATTCCCTTGGAGGTTTGGTAAGAATGAGGCCCCCAGCGTTTTTAAGCTTCCGTTTGGCAAGACAAAAGCCTAATCTTACCAGATGAATAGTAAGGAGAATTGATGAGTATACAGCTGGGATAGATGCCAAGCGTCGTTCAAAGCATCCCTTTATTATGGGTATCGGTTAGTAGAAACCAACGTCAGGAACCAACTAGTTCACCTCTTATCAATAGGTGACTTAAAATTGGACAGTGCCGCACATCTAATTTGACTCAAACACACGACAATGAACACGTTACTCAAGAGAAATCAGACGAGCATCCGGTGGTGAAAACATTAGAGTGCGGGGGGGCTCGACAGAGATTCAGGTTTTCCGCATACTGATACGCAACCAAGAACGAGTACTTGGAGGGTGACTATCCAGAATCTACGGTTACTTAGTCGATGAGAAGTGAGCCGGATGTACCTGCCCGCAATTAATCTAACGTCAGAGACTGCCAGTACGTGAACTTGAGGCTTGGCTTTAGATTTTAGTCAGTACTTGAGCTGGCACTTTGAACTGAAAGCAAAAACTGCTGCGGGCTCCACTTGTGCAGAAATATCGCGGTAACGCGCTCCTGACATCCAGGAAACTATCATACCGTTTTGAAATAATCAACGTGATAAGGGGAAAACGGTCATTTGCGGCATATGAGAAATGGTTCCTTTTTTAAATGGAGTAACTAGACTACCACCGTTCATAGAGGATGTTTGTAGCGACCCAGTCACCCACATACTTGACTGTTCAACTCACAGTCGCTCACTGGATCGCGAGGCTTGTCTTTTTCTCATACGCACAAACACGTCGCATTAAGCTGACACATCGGACATCGATTGTCTGCACCGCCTAGTCAGCGCAGCAACCACTCATGTGCCGACGCGCCCACATACACGCACTGGGACCTACATAAGGGCAAACCGAACCCAGTCAACACACACAGACTCCCGCGCTCGCAGGGAGCAGGACGTCAACCTTTCCACAAGTCCACGGACAACCATGGAGTACGTGTAGCAGTCGAACTGCGGAGAAAAACACGTTCCCGCCGTCCGGACTTCCACCAAGGGACTCTCGCATCCGATAAGTTCCCTTTTTGACTTGCTCCCATCCTCGCACTGTATTTATTTTCATACGTGTCGCAACCATACAAAAACCTTTCCACAAGTCCACGGACAACCATGGAGTACGTGTAGCAGTCGAACTGCGGAGCAAAACACGTTCCCGCCGTCCGGACTTCCACCAAGGGACTCTCGCATCCGATAAGTTCCCCTTTTGACTTGCTCCCATCCTCGCACTGTATTTATTTTCATACATGTCGCAACCATACAAAAACTTCTATTAGTGCACATTCACCTTCTGATTTGTATTATGACTATCATCACCTGTGCATTAATATGTTACAGGATTGCAGAACACAAGAAAAATGGACTTCGATACCGTCGGCTCGACATCCGTTTCGCAGCACTTTTCACAAGATGTGTCAAAGATGCTCAAAAAAACTTTTGGATGCGAAAGCAATTGTCAAGTTCTAATTTCTAGGGTTTGTGATTCCAACTAGTGTAACTGTGAATCAACCATTGATATAATGGAAAACAATATGCTAAAACATGTGTTGAATTGGCTTTCCGCAGAAAGCGAACTGAGCTTTTCGCGTACCATCTATGTGCGGTTCGACATTCAAGGCATGCCTAGGTTCCGCCTTCATGCAAATCAGTCACCGACATCAAGTACGGTCAGATCTTTAAGTAAGTGGAATGAATCCACAAGACAGCCCACAGAATTAAGAATTACATTCGAACTTGCTGTCTATCTAAAACCGAAGTATGCTATGCGGTAACTTTCCCTCCAGCTTATAGAGGTATTGATTGTGGAATAAAAAGTCTTGTTCAACGATGGACTGTAAAAATTACCGAAATTTTATGAACTTCATCAGTTGGTGACAGTTTGTCTCGTAATCGAATGCTCAGGTTCACGGAGAACCTCACTTGTAGGGGCACTGATTTCAGATAATACTGTGATTACAATTTGACGACAAAAGACCATCATATGTCAAGGGTTAGTTGGAAAACGGATAGCGAGCTTTGAGAGAGTTATTAGTATGCAGTGACGAGAGTCCCACATGAGGTAACGAATTCGAAAGCTGGTCTCACAAATTGGAATAGGTTTCTCTACTACCGAACTCACCGGATAAATAACCCGCAATGCGTGCAAAACCAACCATTAGTGAAGAGGACAGGTGCACCCATTCGGGTCGACGACAAGCCCGCTGCGCCAACTTGACGGACCAATTGACGTCCACACCAAGTATCGTCTGCAAGAACCAACTAAACATCCAAGCCAACAGAAGCGAGCCAAAACCAAAGCCGATCAACAGACCAGGCGTTCGAATCAAATAAACTAAGTAATTAACCATCCCATGATTCAGGGTGGACTTCGATGGTTTCGATGCTAGTTGGACCACTTGAAATAAATGGGTGAAAAAGTATCCAAAACAGAGACCTGAAACAGGAAACGAGAAAGGATCCTAAACTTTGGTGACCATGCCATGCGTAAAAAAATTGCTTGTCGGAGGAGAGTGATCAAAACGAACTAGGGTAATTACGAACATCAAAATATTGTCAATTATTATTGGTGGTAAATCGGGCCACGGATGACCGAAACTCAGTGGTTAGGGCGAATACTTACTGACCAGAAGGTATGTGATTCGAACAGAACTTATGCATCACGACTGAGCCTATTTGGGATTTGGAAACCTGGCAGTATGTGGACCTTTATGCTTTCTTCAGGAGGGATGGCAGCCAGGCACCCAAAGGGTGTTACAGCTGAACGAGGTTAAGCATACAACACTGACCAAAAGCCAATGTACCCAGACAGTAGTACACTAACGTCAGTCGATGAACTGTTAACATCTGTCATCACAACTGATCAGGTATAGAAGTATCACCTCATAAAAACTTCAAGGAAGAACAAGTAACGTTGCTCAGGCAAATAGCATGAGTTTATCGATTTTCCGCGCTCAGGTCAGACCTTCAAACTGTAGTTTATGATGCTATTTCTAGTCGAGGTAATTCTGACCCATAATGTCAAGACGGACTGTTATGACACATGCACTGGTGCACCCATGCAGCACGTTCACTGCATAGAGATTCATAATCATGCGGAATTGGGTACATCTTTCCAACACCCGTGGTTGAACATCACGATAACAAATTACCCCTCCGGATTTTGTCCACAATTCCTTACCCGTATACCTGTGTCTTGGGACCAGATGGATCTATCTGGCTGAGCCCATTTAGTTAGTTAATCAATTAATCAATTAGTATTCACGTAGTTAATTCTAGAAGCCGATTCTGATCGTGCGGTCATTTCATTTTCAGATCGAGTGTTGGCGGGGTTATTTCAAATACGACAAAGCAAAGTACACACCTGAACCACAAGGTCACTGCTAACCAGGATGATGCCATTGAAACTACAATCACATTAAACCTAGTCAAGCAATTCAAGCGAGTTTGAACAGGCACTTCAATGTGCCTCCGCTTGGTGCAGCAAAGGTTGACGCTCTTCAACGACATGCACGTACATCCGCTAGAGCTGTGAGTACACATCATCANCTTTCCAACACCCGTGGTTGAACATCACGATAACAAATTACCCCTCCGGATTTTGTCCACAATTCCTTACCCGTATACCTGTGTCTTGGGACCAGATGGATCTATCTGGCTGAGCCCATTTATTTAGTTAATCAATTAATCAATTAGTATTCACGTAGTTAATTCTAGAAGCCGATTCTGATCGTGCGGTCATTTCATTTTCAGATCGAGTGTTGGCGGGGTTATTTCAAATACGACAAAGCAAAGTACACACCTGAACCACAAGGTCACTGCTAACCAGGATGATGCCATTGAAACTACAATCACATTAAACCTAGTCAAGCAATTCAAGCGAGTTTGAACAGGCACTTCAATGTGCCTCCGCTTGGTGCAGCAAAGGTTGACGCTCTTCAACGACATGTACGTACATCCGCTAGAGCTGTGAGTACACATCATCAATATATCAGTCCAGTAACTGGCTTTAAAATATGAGTGTTATCGTGACCCAGTGAGCACATATTCTCGCACTTTATTCGGCGTAGGAAGCATTCCTAATTCATGACCGATTTCGGGACGAAAGGGATATTGCAGATGGATCGCTGTGATTGTACAACCATTATTAGGTTTTTATCTCACTGGCTTTTCCATTCTTATGCGCGTATCACGTGCGCACCATGCGCACACAGAAAACATCCCATTGGTTTGTTTTTCACCACAGGAACGAACCAGTGGACCATACGTGAAGGTAGCGCGATTGCCTTCACTGCTCTTGAAATTATCACACTTGCTTCTTGACGTATCAATCCTGCTCTTGCACTTATGGTTCCTTCAGTCGAAGTTGGAATGGTACGGTCCGGAGAACGCTAGTCACACAAAGCATTTCCATGAATGGAATGAAAATCGGATGTGAAGTGTCGCTCAAATCTAGATGACGACAAATCTGTGGGCTGGAAAGGAACATTACCAATGCAGTCAACCGGCAGAGATTGTAAAAATAGTAGGAAACAGTATCCGAGAGCGTCTACGCTGTTTCTGTGATATGTGGCACTACTTGGGGAAATTTTTTCTGTATATCATCCGCATACGACGAAATCAATTAGGTTAAATAAACACAGAATGGATAACTAGACAGCATACCTGAAACTACTCCGGCAAGCACCTGGTGGGGAAAGTGTGCCGCCAAGTAGCACCGACTCAATCCCAGAACCAGAATGAACAATCCAAAAATAAGGAGCACCAGTTCTCCGTAGGGACTGGAATGAAGAAACAATCACCGTCAGTCAGCTGGATTATAATGAAGAAATGCATGCGAATCACCTGCAAGATGAAAGTGTACTATTCAACACATTTGACAATGTGGTTTAAAACAACAGACCTTGTATCTTATCGGTCAGAAAACGAATTTCAAAAAAATACACCAACGACTGCTGGATATAATGACAAATCCCCACTGCCTAAATTAGTGACCGTTGCCTTGGCAATAGCGATTATGTAGAAACTACGTTCAACTGGTACCAAAAGGTAATTGAACTACCGTATTACAGTGTCTTAAAATGCGTACTGATATCTCATTATCTTGGCCTGTTCGTAAGACCCGTGATCAAGGGGTAAATTTCAGGCATCGTTGCGACGAAAAAGCTATCAACCGATGGAATGAAATGGCATAGTCTGCGTTCTCCGTAATGGATTGGCAATCAGCTTGAACAATTTAGGTTCAAGTAAAACATGCGACAGAAAATGGGGATTCGTCAGGTTACAAAGTTGGTCAGGGGAGAAGATTCCATCAGCAACATCCCCTCCCGTTGCCAAGCTGAATCCGTGATAGAGTCAACTAGGAAATTGTTCGTTACAACGGGTGACTCGGTGCTAAGAATAATGAGTTAAGGGAAGGCTTATATAAATTGGGATCGGGTCTGGTTCTTCTGCATAGTTGTAAATGAGTGTATTTCGTCAACTGCGTAAATGCTCAAGTAGAACGCAAGGTTAATGAAGTTTAAGGAGAGGAGTCCGAGGGGGAGAAATTGGTGGTGGGTCACCGAGGAGTTTTCAACAAACTTATGACTAGTATGTTCTGTCAAGAATAAACACTGCGATTCCTCGAATGTCATACGAAGACAAACACGAGCCAGTCATAGTGCAGTTAACACAAATATGATTTTGTTGTGGGTAGTTGCGGGAGTTGTAGTGCTCACATTCACACCACTCTCGTTTGGAAAGTCGTCCTCCTGCCCTGGCGTAATTATTCTGGTGAGTCCACACCAAAGAGAGAGCAATAGAAGCACCGTAAACACTACAAATCCCGCAACCACTTACAACAGAATCAAAAATTGTCCAGCGGGTTTCAAGCATCTGTAGCACTACCTGACTGGAAAGCCCTGACGGGCAGTTCAGTCGATCGTCACAACCAAGACAGTTAGTGCGTCGTCGTTCAGGTGTCAGGCTTACCAATCCTATTGCTCAAGTGTGAACACGTTCACCTGCTCAGATGTGGAAATTAAAATGTGTCCAACGTGCGCTGCTACCAATCCTCTCAAGTGTGAACACGTTCACCTGCTCAGATGTGGAAATTAAAATGTGTCCAACGTGCGCTGCTGAAGTAGTGGTAACACACTCGACTCACGTATCAGATGTCCGGAATTCAACCACCGACATGTTTAAGGATATGCACTGCTGATACGTTCTAATAAGAGCTAGGCTTGGACAAATTGGCAGTATTCCAGCCCTTGTGCTCCCCCTAGTGGCATGGCAGTTAAACACCGAGAAGGTGCTACAGCTGAAGGCATCTATTTATTGATTTACTTCTAGTATGAGCGAAACTCGAATCCAGTAATTCCCCCTTTGGTGCGGACTGACTAAAGTTACTCCAGGATAGCAGGACGACTGTTCGAACGAGTGATATGAATGTAAACAAATGGAATCTGCAAATGAGTGCATGTCTTATCTGGTCTACTTCGTACCAGTTTCTGTGAGGTTTGCGTGAGGTTGTGCTACGACAACCAGATGAGGAGGTTGCGCATTCGACCATATCTGCTAATCACTTCTCCAAACTGGCCTGGCCTGGCCACTTCTCAAGAAGAATCTCGGACGTCTTCAGGTATTCGACCACATGTCCCCAATGCTTAGCTTGAATCTGCGAATCCGCAGTGAAGTGAAGCAGACGGCACCTCACTCAAAGAATGCATTCACCACTGCAAGCTAAGTTCTTGATTCCCCATCCCATGTCCTTTTTCTCCTCTTTACGTTATAAGACTTTGTTCAAATAAACTCACATGATCGTACAACAGTGAGGCATTAGTATTCGCATATGGTGCTGCTGTCAATGATAGTGATGACGGTTCAGTTATCCCTCGCGAGCTTGTAAAACTTGGTGTTTAGTTACCTAGCTGTTGGTCCTATTTGGATATTGGTGCATTCGCTACATTTAATATTATAAGTACGATCGTTAGTCGTTTCAACCGAGTGGATGTCCTCCAATTGTACTGATTCTGAGAGTGGAGCTTTTGCCTTATGGACCATTGCTCTCTTTGAATAATCTCAGCTGTTCCTGCTTTACGTAGAATGACTGCTGTGGAATCTATTGTTTACTAGGTGCTGATACTGAAACCAATAACTTTCACTACCACTTAAAGAGAGTTCCTAGCCATCCACCTTCTCGAAGTCTTTGTTGCTGAACTTTGAATGAGGGTTCTAATTCCTGAAGTTGCCAATCTCATTATGTTTGACCACAAGTGTCAGCCACAACGCCAAAACCTCACCAAGACCCCAGCGGTACTCGTCGTTTGGACTGATGAAGCTTTTGTCAAAAGCGAGACTGTGCGCAGCAATAAATGTACCGAACTTTTTCCAAACTTTTCAAAAGCGATTACTTCTCAGTCGGTTTCCAATTAACTGTTTACCAGTTTATGGTTGAACAATTCACCGATCCTCGAAGTGAAGTGATTAGCTTAAAACCCAAGACAGCCATTTACGGCAGGGGGCATACTAACCTACCGACACGACCATCAATAATGGATAGAAAACGCAGAGGCAACAGCAAAAGAACTGCGTTTAGTTACTAATTAAGAGAAATATCTGCTATAATATACAGTGACGTTGATTGAAAAATTAGATCTCTCCGGTTGCAAGCTCCCAAAGTGATAAAAACCCGAAGCAGGGCTAGAGGTGGGCAGTGAGAATGGGTGCGTACAATAAAGAAACAACAGTATTCTAGTACGCGCACCGGTTAAGTGATCTAAAATCAGGAGTGTGCCCAATCCACAGTATTCGAACAAAATGGCTAGCAAACTTTTCGTCCCCACGATGAACATACTAAACTATTGGAAGATCAAGCCTGTGAAAATCAATTGATTTATTGGTGGACACGTAACCAGACGGAGATTTTTGCACACAACGAAACCTAAAGTAAATGTTTGTAGAATCTCTACAATGAGCAGAGTGTACGAAACGTCCTACAATGATTGAACTGACGAAACACCCCTGAAACGGATAAATATTTGAATATACGGTATTCGTTCTCCACTCAGGCTTTAGGTTAGCTGATCAGCTTCTGTCATGCTAAGAGGAAATGGTTATAGCTTGCGAGTGACACACATAGTGAGGAAGGCATAAAAAAGCGCGTACGTCTACCTTGAGTAGATAAGATGGTCGTTAGGAACAGTACAAAATGCCTATTGGTGGCATCGGGTGTTACTTTTTCTGAGAAACCTTTAGACTCGTTAGCCGGGAAAAAATGGGATCACTTAAGTCCTCTGACTATATATGTAAACCTAGCGACTTAAGTTTACACTTTTCCAACCAGGATCCACATTAGTTAAGTTCCAAGTACCTGGCAGATGTCAGCTTAGGTTAATCTTTGGGTGAAATTGAATAAATCAACCAAATTTGATCCTACAGGGAAAAAAATCAGAATTTCCCAATGAAACGCTGGAATGGTTGTAATGAGCCAACAGCATCAAACGCACGAGGAGTGCTTCATACCCGGTTAACACTTCTTGAACAGGTTCGGTTATCCCGACAGATAACATCGAACAACTGTAGGCGGGAAATATAATGTTGGGGGTTCGTTCTTCGGGTTGTTTCCACAGTGAGTACTATGTCAAGAATAAGTTCATATAACCACCAAAAGCTTGACCATTTAAGATGTCAGAATGTAGCCGGGTTAGTTGCACCAAAGAAGCATCGGAAACGGCAGTGATCGCATTGTACTCCGCTATCCACTGAGAATTCGGGGCAATGCAGATACGTACCTTCCACATCATAAACGAGAAGGATACACATCGAAACGTCTAAGACAATCAAAACACAGCCGGGTGAAGGTAAGATAGAGACACCTCTATGTGCAGCTAAACGCGTAGATACAGAAAAGGGAACACGGGAAGTCACAAAGCTACCCACAACACAGAGCAGAAAAACGGATATCCAAAAAGGATGAATTGCCAAAATGCAACGTCCCTGGAGAAATCACAACAAATTGGAAAACAGAGCAGTCTACAGCGTTTGCGGCCGATAAGAGAAATTCAAAAAACAACAGGATAGCCAAAATAAAACATCCAGCGAAGAAAAGCCACACAGTTTGCGTCACGCTGATCAGTGCCAACACATAGCTTACCTGGGTCGTTTGCTTCCAGTATGTCTGGGAGTGTAAAGACATGCGCAGAGAACAAGAGAACAAATGGTTTCGAGGGATTGCAGATCATAAATTGGTACGTGCAAGAGAAAGTGAGAACCGCATTCTTCTTATAAATAAAGGGACAAGAAGAGGGAATCAAGCGCTTTGGTAAAACCGCCGGTATTGAGATAATCGATATACTAATCCATGGCCTTACAGTAAAAAAAATATCAATTCAAATGGGAAAGAAAATATCACTAGTAAAAATTTCTTTGCTCTGATGGCTTTTGGTAGGTTTAAATTAGGTGAAATTAAGTTTAAATTAACCGAGTTCATAGATGCTATCATCAAAATAATAGAGGTATATTACAGATGATAAATAAGATGTTAGATCTGAGTTCAAAATAAGTCGGGTTGGTGTTCTGGTGCTTACCTTAGAAGACATTGATAAAGGTATAACACTAAGGGGACCAAACTTGCGAGTGTGATCATACAGTGCCCCGATGGACTGCCTGGACCAGTTTCGCATGTAACTGGGAATTGTTCAAGGTGCATAACAGCCGTATTGGTTTTTCGAGCATACAAACCGACCCACCAATAGGGTCGATGGCCATGAAGGATCCTGAGGAAGAAGTTAGGAGAGATTCAGATTTTGGTAGCTTTTTCAGTGCAGATGAGATACACAAGGTACTCAAAAACTAAGGGGTGCTATCAGTAGAAGTCGAACATAGTAATGGGCCTTCCTTAAAACGGGTGGAATTCAACAATATTCCTGAAGTGCGTCCTGTTAGGCATCATTCGGCAAGTGATCTTCGTGATTATCCGGTATTTATTACCTTACAACATCTGACTCCTGCGGAAGGATAAATCGGCTTCGTGAACGAAGGTAACTTCTTTGAATATTTGATATATCACTAAGGATTCGTTCGATGAGCTCATCTGGTCCTTTATTTTCAAAAAAACGACTTAAGATACCAGGGTCTAACCGTGAACCATAAGCCATTCGACGCCATGACTTCATATACCGCTTCAACCATTGCACCAATTCCTTCCGCCCGATCCTCTGGTTTTGCCAATACCACGCATGGTATGACTCCAGCGGCCGAGGCCGTACATGAAATAACCCGATAATCAGGTTAATCATAGGTTAGCACCACACTTTTATGTCAAGGGGGATTCAGCCAGCGCACGCATCCCAAACCAGGCTAATATGCATCTTTCGGTGCCAACACCATAAACCTAGTCAACGACAACTATTCGGACCGTAGTTTTCAAAAAAAGGGTGTAGTGTGAGCATGGGACCAGATATATAAGAGGCTTGCTCTCGACAACAGTCATTAACCTTATTCCATCGGGTAGCTCTCAAGGGAAGGTAGATGGAAATGCGGAACGACTGAACAACCGTTTATTCAATACTCAAGTAACGTGTACATTCTGGACCAATATGAAGCTTACCACTTTAGGAGTCCGCTGAACCATTCCGTAAACGAAGCACACAGCATTGTCACCAGTCCGAGAGTTGGATTCAAATAGTAGGCCAGGGGAAATACGAGCGCATAGGCTATCAAAGGGCTCCCTAAGTGGCTTGTGTTGATCATCAGCGAGTCTAAATACTGTACAGGTATCAAGTGGAAAAGAAGTCAAGTGAAACTGGTGGAACGTTTGCGTAACCTAAGTTGTACATTCAAGACAAAGTAAGAGCTCAATGCAAATATGCCAGAAATGAACATAGAAAGCGCTTAAAATGAATCGAAGTTATTCAAACTATCAGTCTATAAAACTTGCGAAAATTTGTTTCTGAAAGAAGCGAGCATGGAAGATTTACGAAGACTCTGTGTCTGGCCATTGGTATCCCGAAAGCACTGGGCGGGTCTGGTGGGAATATTAGATCAGTAAAGCTGAGGTAAGTCCAAAAGTCTTTGGGAAAGTCCACTCCTTCCCGACAGATCAGCTGGTCACACTCAAGTTAGTGGAGTGGTTAGTTCGTGCACCCTGTATGCCGTAGAACCGCTTGCTACGTACAGTCCACTTCGTTCAACCTTGTGTCGGGTGCCATCAGACAAGGCTGTCCACTCTCCCCTTCCTTGTTCAACTTTAACGAGGCAAACGGTGAAAGGTCTCCAAAACCCCAGTGTTCAATTTTTTCCGGTGAGAACCTTGTCGATCTGGAATACTTAGACGACAGCGTCCTTAACTTTGTAGACGGATATGAAGCACAATCTCTCGAATCAACTGACCACCTTCATACTATCTCTCGGCATGCGCTTTCACCTTAAAAGTGCAAAGTCGTGCTTCAGAACGTACACTCTATGAACATGCCCCTTGCCATTCAAGGAGAATGACTGGAGGTTGTGGAGAGCTTAACATACCTCGGTAGTTGTATGAGCTCTGACGGAAACGTCTGAAGTCAGTGTACAAATCTCAAAGGCCAGAATCACGTTTGCTAGTCTGTGCCACTTGTGGCGTAAAAAAGGCATATCACTGACTCTTAAGGGTCGCATGAACCATGCCACAATAAGGGCTGTATTGTTGTATGGCTGCGACACATGGCCTTCATGGACAGACGAGCTGAGACATCTTCAGGCTTTGGAGAACTGATGTCTTGGAAGATTTATAGGTATTCGATGGTGCCAACGAATTCAGGAAGCGATAATTAGAAGACGGGTATTCTGGTGTGCAACGGATACTTCACTTGCGTAAAACGTCCAACTACATCAACTACGGTGGCTGTCATGTCTTACGCATGCTTAAACGCCGTCAACTGAGACGAGTGTCGTTCTCCGTGTTTCCTTTGGAATGGCACGAACCGCGAGGTGGAGAATGACTTGGCAGAAGGATGTGGAAGAGGTGGCGCCGCCCGCCTTCCAGGATGGGTTTCCCTTGACAACCCAATAAGCTCGGTTGTACGCACTGCAGGAAATGGTGGCTAATTGACATCATTGACATTCATGCATTCCTGAGTCCCTGATTAAGTGCCTGGATGTGCATGTACTTCAGAATGCTCACGGTGATCTAGCCACGGAACCTTCCTTCACCCACTCTTCTCTCTTCATTCTAATGCTTTAAAATAACTTTGTGGTAGTATTGAAGTGAAACACCGGTGTAGCACTGATTGTGTTGTCTGTTCTAATCTTCTAACCAGGGGCATGTCTGTCAGACCTCTATCCACCAAACTGGGAATTAGAAAATTTGTGGGTGTCACAAGTACCCTCCCCAGTTCAATGCATTATGGAGACGCACAAGTAGCCACATCACAAGAGCTGGTCGGTAGTGTTACGCAACTAGGCAAGTCCATGGCATAGACCATATGTATTTGGGAACTACTAAATTAGCGTATTTAATCGGCTGTTTTTATTTACTATAAAATCGACCTATTCCTCAGAGTCAATATCGGAAATCATGACTGGGTGGCTAGTGGGCTCTTTCGGTTGGAATTATACTTCCGTATGACTGGATGCTATATCCAAAATTATCTTTAAGAGACTTCGAAATCTCTTCCGCTTGCGATATTACATTCATTTTTAGTCTTTTATTTACAGTTTATTACACAGGTACCGTTACATGAACTCCTTTTGTCAACTGATGGGCACTACTTAAGGTGATCACCACAGATGGTAAAGCTACGAACTACCCATTCCTTCCAATCACCAAAGCAACGTGAGCGCAAAGATCATCCCTGACTATTTGAGCCTATCAACCTTTGGCTTTCTGTTCCTGCATAAGCGCCTGCTGTACCTACTGCATGTACAACCAGTACCGACGATCGCTTGTACACAGAAATTTAAACTCGGTCCCCTAGGACAGAACAAATGAGACAATTCAGTGAAAAAAGTCTGGCCCTTACCGTTTTCTGGTGTTGCTATCAATAGTGATGATTCCAGCACCTTCGTTTTCCGTTTCACTTACGAATTAGTAACAAACTACACAAAACTATCCGGAAAAATGGGTCCCGCGTCGATAATTCTTAAGACATTCCTCATTGAGTGCATTAATAACGGTTTCCGAAATACCATTCAAGCCATTGACTGTTCGGGTGGATAATGGAACTTCAACATCTTCAAGCTGTGCTCTCTGACTTTCACCCTATCAGTTAACAGAAGGTGCTGCAGTTTCTCTGTCAATTGACCTGTTAGGTCGTACGTGTATAAATCAGATCCCACTCCCCGTTCAACCATCCTACACGGACTGCTTTGAGCAGTTGTCAAACCCGTGTTGGACGTCTCGCATGCTTTCCACTATCGTAATCAATGTGTATGATTTAGGGAGACCAGAATAAAAAAAACTGGTCGATTATATGCGGACAGTCGTAACCGGAATCAAACGCGAGACATAACCATACGTAAAAACTGCATATTTGTCATGGTTAAAGCTATTACCGTTTCATTAGCTGATGAGTTGCGGAATAAGGGTTAGATAGCTACGCGTTGGAGGCGGTAGCCGATATAACTGATGAACAAATACAGAGGTGTCAGTAAACTTTTCATTGTGGAGACAGGGAGGGGGGCTGTACGCCGAAGGCTTGGATGCAGGGCCGAGTCAACCGGAAAAACCTCCTTATCGTCAACAGCACATTGCACACTCATTCCAAACTGCCCGGGGCCTATTTCAATCCGGAGGATACAACGACACCCGTGTTCCTCTCCTGCATAAAACACCTCAGTGGGTTGCTGTCAATGTGGCAGGAAGCGTACGGTTCCTGATGGCCAAATGACAGAAACTCCCACTTGTTCGCGTTAATTGACAGTTTCCACTTTTCGGACCAAACAGAATGAGAGCCGGTCGCTACCGAGGACGTACTTAAATGAAGAAACATTTGATCACAACTTGAGAGCATCGACATTTACAACCTCTGTTCAATGTCGCGGAAAGATAATCAGTGACCTATTATGATAGATAATTCGTATAGTTCGTGCCACAACAAACAGCGCGACCAAAGGGGTGTAAATTCACTAGCCTTGGTGTAGAAAAAGTAGCCAAACAGAAGTCAACAATCCGATCCAGCAAATCGGTAACCGCATAGCTTCTGCAAAAGGACATCCTGTAGAATATTATCGGCGACCCTAAAATCTACGAAAACCACGTCAGGGCGGAAACCGGAATGTAGTTCAGCTGTTCACTTTTATGGATACATGAAAAAGTGTAACGAAAAATGAAACATCCGCAGGTGGTTCTTTATTTCCCGGACCATAGCGCCCTGAAAACAAGATCGACAATGGAGTACCATTCCCTTTGCAATTGTAATATTCGGCGATCGAGTGGAAACAAGGGACAACACAAACCTGAAATCGCTGAATCCATTGAATAAATCCGACACCACAAACATGCAACGTCTCCATTCCTAACACGCGGGCTTAGAGACCCTGAAGCCCAGGTTCCTGTGGTCCCAAGGTCACGGGCCGAGAAAAGGTGGGACAGGGCTTGTCTGCGAAACCCAAAAATCGCTCAGCTTATTGTCCCGGAGGATCCAGATAGGTTTCGTTGCGTTGCGGCGGCCTAATAAATTTCCAATTCAGCCACTCTCCACGTTCTCTCCCGCAGGTATTGGTCATTGAATATCGGAAATTAGATCTATCTGGGGTCAGTGTGTCGCTGAAGTCAAATCATTCCGCAAGATTCCCGACCCATCAGCTTGCCGCGAGGTAACCCCCTAGAGATTCAAACAGAAGGCAGCAGACGTGAGTGTGTGAATACTGCGTCGTTCGGCAAATCTGCGTCATTATTCCACCGTGTCTATCTTCATCAGCGAAGACTCGAGACCAACAGGCGTCTGGTTTCAGCTTGCGGTGGTCCACAGATACGCACACTACCATTTCAGATGTTAATATATTTCAATCGTTCAAGGTTTGTATAGGAGAGAGGCACATTAGTTATCCTTGACCTTTTCATACCCAACTCTCGGAGCTGAAATTTTCCGCATTAGACAATAGAATCTGGAAGGGTTGGCCCCTTAAGCGAATTTGGAAACGTAGACTCCGATACGGAACTTTGAGTGACGCGTAGGTTCGACAATCCCGAATATCAAAAGGAAGAATTGGGTTCGTAATTCTACGGTACTATTTACACAAGGGTAAGCAAATGTGTACAACAAACCTCGATTGTTCCTGTTCGTAGCGTCAACAAGTTCACAGATCTGTCACTGACTGGCACAGTGCAATGTTAAAGTCCGCTCACCAAACAACGGCGAGTGGAATGACGGCTCAGTAGCGTGGGTGCCGTCGTTCCTTCTGACGACGGTCTCTTGATTCTCATTGGACGCGGAACCCATGAGAAAACAAATCAAGGCAGGCTCAGTAAACGGGACATGAACGCACATGGGTAAGTAGGTCAGCAGTGCACATTCAAACACAGGCACACATGTCAACACACAAGTGTCTGAAAGGACGGCCTCGGCGGCAAGGTGAGTGGCGGGAACGAATGAGCGAAACAACTGGAGATCAAAAGTACATAGGCGGAGTAAGCAGATAAATGGGGGGATTATCATGAGGTCAAGTTAGATCCAACACCGTCCCCACTAAGAACTAGTCAGTATTTATATACGATGTCTTGGCGCTAAACCCCAAAACCTTCTTAGTAAATCGTAAATGAAACAATCCCTCACAGGTGTGGTCCAGTGTGCTAGACTGGGCTCGCTACGATATTTTGGATTGCAACTATAACCTCTGTGTTTCTAAAATATAGAACACTTCGGATCTAAAAGAGCGCCACACTTACATTTACTGCATCAGGCTGGTGTTGTAGCCACCAACCCGGGGCTCGGGGTCTCCCCTAGGTTCGCATACAATAACCCATACCAGTTTCCCGGCCAAACAGATTTTCTTGACAAGTTTCTAAATTTATCCACTGGACGACGGAATGTATGCAGATTACGGCGTATACTAAGGATCAGTGCATCTAAATTCCAAACAACAGTGGCATCCACCCCTCATTGCACTCCGTCTTGTAAATCGCTGGCGACTTGACTCAACGTGCATATAAGTGACGACAACATGTTTGGATAGATACATTTTGCGCCCGCAGACAATAACGTCCGAACACTAGTACCGCGGAGACTTTGTCTCGTGACTAAAGTATTCGGTGGCTCTGCTCACATACGTTTCGGGATTGATGTCTGAGCACCCCATCCATATTCTTTAGTGAGAAATGGAGGGAGTGGAATGTGTAGAATGATGCTCTGCGCTTCGCACATCAGTGATTGCTTGTCGCACTAAGGAATGGTCTGAACATGGTCATGCAAGCTTTTGGATCAGGACAGAGGTTCCTTTTAGTCTCAACTGTTTCACTGCTCACTGAATTGTGGCTACGTCAGGCGATAGCCCTATTATAACATCACCATTTTGTCCACTTAGGACCACTCGCCATCGAAACTACTCAAAAAATAACCCACTGGATATGCAGTTTATCTTGATCCAGGCTGGGATCTTTCAGTTTGCAAACAAGCTCATCTTCTTATAAAGTGTGTGTATTGGCCCAAGGTGTCTCTTCATTATGGGTACCGGAATCCCATGCATGAGAATTACACCTGTATGCTAAACGTATGCTCCACAAGTTTTGACCTGCAAGTCTTCTGATTTTCTGTTTGTCCTTATCGATATTTTTGGTGTCACTAAATAAAGGACGCCAACACCTCAGACATTTTTGCTTCCTGCACACATTCACCTGAGTATCGCGCTAAGACCAAGCTCGGCAGATTGTCATCACAAGCATTTCCGAGGATAGTGTTGCACATTTTGCCACGCCGTTTGTAACAACGGCATCAGTGAAGATATTACCAAAACGTTAGAGCATCTCTCCTGGACATCAAATAACGCGGGTTCACCAGAGCTTGAGCGATCGGCATGGTACTTACTGTATATATTTATGGCACTCTCTAACTTGCCGTCATGCAGCTGCTATGAGAGCTATTAACAGAATGTACGGTGTCACGCACCGCACTAATCCGTCTCGTCTGTTAGTAATATTATTCATGGCAGTGAGCACGACGAAACCTCTTGGCTTATATTTACTCTATGTCCACAGCCGAAAGTGGGCTGGCTGGAACACTCGGGCGTCTAACTGTTAGCTCAAGTAGCGTTAATGCCCAGGAACCTCTCTTCTGTGCTACACATAGAAATTTCATCATATGGTGGCTCCACCATTGACGGGTTTCCAACACGTCTACATCGCGGCTACTCTTGGTCGCACCGCACCTTTGGACGACAGGACTGGTAGAATAATAACGCACCGACTTTTGAGTAAATAGGTGTGTTCGAACGCATTCTGCGTACAGCCGCGTTTGTGTTTGATCTTTATATGGAGGTCTAGCTGAAACGCATGTATCGCATATTATGCGGATGCCAGCAGTCACTCTTAATAATAACAGGCTTATTTCCCAACTTGTGTGACGCAAACCAGCTGAGGCCTCATCACACCGCTGTAATCTTAACGTGGTGGCCAACAACACAATGGGTGGAATGCGAAACCAGAGAAACATGCTTATTAAGTGATAATAATCATGGAATGTGGAAAGCAAACAGCTAGAACGATGAGGCATGACACACTACTAGTTCGAGGTTAAGGCCAAATGAACTGAACTAAAACGAAGAAACTTTTGCTCAGAGGAAGTATCCGGTTGTGTACATGGCCATGATGGTTTTTATGGTACACTTTTATGATCAAGATGTCCAAATGTGTACTTCGAGCTTGAATGCGATTAGATAATTTATGGTGATGGCTGGCCGCGATTCTTATCGAGATGACTTCCTGGTTTTGTGGATCTAACGGACCTAGCTGATCTCTATTTTCTTGCACTTTGCGTGGGTGTCTGGCACGGGCCTGTTTTCTTATTCCTGCCGGCTAAACTGTGGGATCACCTTCCTCCCGCCATGGCTGGATGATTGGCAGATTCATGCCGGTCAGTCTCTTTAGATGGTCCGTTAATGAAAGTTGCTCAGGATCTGCGGCCCTAAGGTGAAAATGACCCATCCCTGCAAATGTGTGGGATCCCTGATTGTGGTTAGCACAGACATGCATGTCTTGACCACCGTGTTACTTCATGTTACTTCACGATTCTTAATCCTTTCTATCCCGGGTGAACTGCCACCGAATAGATGGTCAGCCATTCGTCCAATAAGTCCTATTTCAAGGGAACCTATATCACAGCTTAGGCTCCGTTTTTAGGTCATACCGCACAAAACGGAGGTTAAAGATACCGTCGACGCTGCTGCAGCTAGCGGTCAGTTGTTACAGTCCATATGCGAGATAGTCTGGAACAAACAACTCCCGGCGCAAAGTATATGTGGTAAAACTGAAAGGCTTCGGCCTATTTTCAAGTGATATCACCCTTTCAACGCTTTTCAAAAAAACGAGAGTTATTTCATTTGCGTGCACCAAGTCCGCAAATTTCACACAAGGAGGGACCTGAATACCGATGTTTGCAAAGCACATCGGTGTTTATTTGTATATCGTCAGTACGGAAACTAAACAAAAGCAGTGAACCTAATTGCTCAACACTCGTGGTGGCAGGAAAGCGTTTCGAGAACATCCCACACAGTTTCGTAGCCTGAAATTGTGAGTGAATATAGCGCATGATGTTCGCAAAAATGTCATCAATACATTTTGAAGAATTGGGTGTCTTGTTTTGGGAACACTAGCTTTGAAAATTTCGACCGGGAACTCATGCGGTATCACTGTCATTGTAGATTGCTGGGATGATCTTGCAGGTTACATTGACTGAACCTTTGTTCCACAGGATGAAACCGTGCCGGAAGGGCAAGAGGGAAGCAGTAGGGAGATGGTTCTTCGTCAGAGCTGTGGTCCCACCTGCAATGAGAGTGTAGCGGCAGTAAGGTGCCTCCTCCAGAGAATCAGCATGTCCATATTCTTAGAAGCAACGATGCTCCCTTTCACCTAGGAAGGATGGGTTAGATGAGGTCTGTTCTTAAACCGCACATATTGATAAGACTCACTAGTTTTTTTTCACGTGGGGCATTCAAAATCCGTTCTCTGTCAAATTTTCGAAAATGTAGTGTCCACTGTAACCGTGTACCTTCTTGAAATTGGTGCACGCTGTCACAAACGACGCATGCAGAACCCAAACGTAGTAATCCTCCTCAACAGAAGCTCAAACATTTCACACTTCTCCCTCCGTGTGTTTGGTGACTCATACTCGGTTCACAAATTTAATGCTCCCCAAACTTCCTCGTGTCCTTGGCTTTACAGATACCGTCAAAATCCTGGCTTAAATAGTCGTTGCTCAAAGTTATTTGTTCAACATTCATTATCAGCGCCTCAAAATTACCAAAATGGATATTAAATAGTTCATCACTTGTGCTGGTGTGGTCAGCAGAGAATGCGAGCGCTTTCAGCTCAGCTCCATGACCAAGGAGCAGCTCAAGTATTCATCTTCGTGGCTGTATTTCAATTGCCACATGAAGCAGATATTCGGATACGGCTGCTAAATCAAATTGAACAGGATCCAGAGTTGATGCTCCAGAATGCCAGCATCTTAATATGCTCAAGGCTAATGCTGCAGCGATTGGACATTCCAAATTCTCAGCCTGATGTGGTATCCAAAGTAACTTCCAAAAGGAAATCAATTTCTAAACGAACTCCAAGAAAGCCGCCCACACCCTGTTGGTTTTGTGAAGACTGGTAATATTCCTGTCGTTCTCCTTATTGAAACCACAGGTGCAGCCATTGCAGTCGAAAGCGTCACAAAGAAGAAGGCCGCAGAGACAAAGTCAGAAGCTTACACAAACACCGACCAGACAAATGGACGCAGGCACTGGTCATGACCCCTACATGAAATCACCCGGTCGAAATAAATTCGTCACAGTGTGTATCAACCGCACACCGGTCACCCTCAAACTTGACACAGGTTCTGACCTCACCCTGATTTTAAAACAAACCTGGAAATCGGTCGGAAAGCCACCAGAGGAACACACGAAGTGCATTGTTCGTAATGCATCTGGTGGGAGCCTCAAACTGTCCGGGAAGCTGAGCTGTTATCTAACGTTCAAGGGAATTCAATTCAATCGTACTTGCTACCTCACGAAATGTACAAGCCCTGATCTCCTGGTCCTCTATTAGATTGATGAGCTACAACTCTTGCCACTTGCGTCGAAATAACTGCATATGTTTGCAACACGTTTATAAGAGCACCCACCCTGACGAGTTTGCGACTGCCGCAGTCGCATTCAGCCCGGAGACCAGAAAGAGCGTACGCGATACAGCGGCGTGTCCGGTGGGGTCCGGTGCCAGTAGCTCGCATTCAGTCAACTTTAGTGAATCCTGCTAGCATCCTGCGAAATTTTACCCGCTACCCGAATCCTTCAGTTTACAGTCTCAAGTTCATGTGGATCGTTCCGGATGCGGAAAACCAAGAAAGGGAGTCGGCCGAGTGGATTCACAACAGTCACACAGGGGACAGATATTGATTAGAGGATAAGGGGAATGTTCTCCACGGTGCACGCAGGGTCAAAGATGTCAAGCACGAGGCACAAATAAGTGCATAAGCATGGCCAGGTTAGGGGGCAAATTTCACACAACAGACTGCCGCTCCGTAATGGAACCAGGTCTCATGGGATACTAGACAGCCGTGACGTACCTCCGAATTGGAGGGTACCAGATCCCAGATCGGCATTTCACAGCCCCAGAGACGGACCGACCTGCGACAGCACCTCCATGAGTTATCACAGTTGAGTTCAAAGCCCCGGTCGGTCAAACGGCCTTCTTAAGAGGGAGGTGCCCAGAGGCCAGTCGCTCATTATAGCCCAGCAGCACGTCAACTGGAAGGGTTTGTCACGTGGGGCTACGTACCAAATGGCGGCATGCCCTGATTGGTCAGAATGCCAAACAATCTGGGTCGAGCATTCGAGCTCAGCGCTTCTCACGGGGATTCCAGCGCAACATTGTTGAGTATTCTGCGATCACCCCATAAATTCAGTCGTAATTGTGTTCCTTTATCACCATAACGGGGCTGTCTGGAGCTTCTGCGCCTTTTGATATGCCTTAGTTGGCAGAGCAGGAAGCCAAGGACCGATACAGAGTTGCACGCCTGTTCAGCAAGTCATAACAGCAAACGTGTCAAAAAGAAGACTGGTCAGTCGAGTCGAATACGCCTTGAAAATTGAGAAATACTAAAATCGTGGGTCGTCTGATGTATGGTGTTTTTCTAACACCTGACGTAGTGTGAAGGTTTGGTCAACGCAACTCCTACTAGACCAAAATCCCTCCTCGTGCTCTCGAATCATTGTTTCACCAGGCGATAAAACCCCATTGATACCAACGGCCTCGTTGAAACCGGGGTTAAGCTGATCACCTTGTGGTTACCACACTCACTACGGGCCTAATTTTTGAAAGTGGACATTATCACCAACTCTCCCCAGTCGTCTCGGGCAGTCTTTTACCCGAATTCAGGCAAACAGTTCGGAAAAGCGTTGACTGAAGACTTCACTCCCATGTTTTAACAATGTGGGTGGGAGGTCATCCGGACCAGAAGCTCGGTGGTGCTTGAGAGAACACATGTAGTCATACACCTCGGAGGGTTTCACGTTCACCGTCCAGGGTTCTACGTCAACTGTGGAATCCAGATGAGTGGCAGCTGGTGGCCGCGACGACTGTTCGAAGTATTTGACCCACCGGTCGAAGCGTTCTTATTTACTCAACTTGGTTACTACTTTCCGATCCTTGATGGTTTCACTCACAGGTGGTTTCCGGGGGCCGGTCGCACGGATCAACTGAAATAACCTTCGGGCCTTACCGGCCTTCTGGGTCTCTTCCACTTTTTTTGGCCTTTTGTGTCCACCAGACTTCACTGTCGGCTAGCACGCTCACCCTTCCTTGAAGTCTGATAATTTGCCCCATCAAGTTATGTTCGAAACTCCGAATTTGAGCAGTGCCACCGTTCATTCTGACATTCAATGCTTGAATGCACCTGGTGGTGCCGTGCCACAGGCGAAATTTCCAGCACTATGCAAAAATAGGTGGTAATCTCCTCCTATTATGAGTTCACATCTGATGGTGGGGCATTTGGAAGAGACTCTAAAAGGCGATTCTGATAAGTTCGTCTGACATCCGGATCTGTCAGTCTCTTAGTTACCGAGATATTTGTCTGCGCCTTACGCGGCCCTGGGAGAAGCAACTCCGGACGAACGCGTGGTCAAAATCCACAAATGTGTTCCAAAATGACTTCGTCTATTTCCGAAGTTACTACTGCATAAAAATGGCCCGCCATCAGCACACAGCTGAAGCAACCGTTCACCATTGTCCCTATGTGCCGAGTTCAATCCATGTCGATCTCCTAATTGAGTCTCAGGTACGCTAAGCGCGCCCAGTTGTATATGTATAACTCCACGAACCACCGTGATATCTGAGCTATTAGCTCACCGCGGTAGGTCATCCAGGGCGTCGTAAAACCTGTCTCGATGGTGTCGAAGCTACAGTCAGTTGGGCCGTAACCAGGCACGATAAACGGACATCGATCAACTTCTCGCTTGTAAGACAACTTCACAGACGTTGCCAGATGAACCACAGGGAAGTGACTATCAACATGTATCCAGTCAAGCAAGAATACTTCCGGTGATTTAGGACGTTACCAAACCCTGCACATCCCGCCGCAGCAGCCTGGGAATCACTAGAGGTTCGTAGCTGGAAGCGAGTGGAAACCGATGGAGCGGTTAATTCAATCACTGTGTTTGCATCTTGAATTCTCGTTTCTGAGACCCAGCACACATCATTGCCAAGCGAGTCCAGTGTGAGAGCAAGAGTAGCTTGTTGTCCTGCTTACTTCAGAGTGCAGGCACTGAAGGCAACCAGGTAGATTGGGCGAACAGGCTTGAAAATGGATCTCGAGATATCCTTGAATTTCGGCGCCATATGACGAGCAGATATTGCACGCAAAACCGATGTAGGACGAACGCAGTCATCAGTCCCAAGTCCTGGGTCTACAAGGAGGGAGTTATTAGTGGGGTGCGGAGTGGGCGGGAAAAGTATGTCAAAAAGAAGGAGGGGAGGTGTCAGGGGTATCCTGTTTTCGCTTTCCCGTCCTGCTGTATGCAGCGAGTAAGGCGATGAGGCTGATGGCTCCACGCGACAGATGATGCGGCCTGATGGTATTGTCAGACGTAGGTATCGTGGTTTCACGTGGGCTGTGATATTGTCAGGGAGACCACACCTAAACAGGAGGACGATTAGGATCCTCAACCAAATCCTTGGGCTCAAAAACCTAACCGCAAGGCAGCGGTGTTTGGCGGGGAATGCAAATGCATTACCATTTCTACGGAACAACCTCCAACCTGGAGGGCCAGGAGACTGTGTTCGTCAGACCTCCAACCATTGACCAACCTGATATGAGGGACTGTGAGTGTTGCGGGGACACCCCCTCAGTATAGCTCATCGGGTCACTGAAGTGTGCCCAGTTTCTCCCTAACGGCATTAATTCACTAGCAGAAACTCCAACTGGAAAGATGAGCTAAGCGCTCCGCAGAATAGCTTAGGTGGTCTCCTACAACACAGCCTATGGAAACCGTGCATACGGGTCAATGGAATATGAACCTTAGTCGACCGTCAGAAGAAATAACATACGAACTATCCGTACTAAAACGTGATAAGGCACCAGTTTCTGACGGTCTGTATTCAGCTCTCCAAAGAAAACGAATATTTCCTGATGATCCATCTAATAAAGCTCATTGGTGCGAGATGAAGTGAAGAGAAAGTGCCTACATGGTGGGGTTCGTCGATTATTTCACCTGTCTTCAAAAAGGGTACGCAGTTGCTGTGCGAAAATCACTATGACATCAACATGGTAGCTCGGCATCAAATGTGCTCTTTGGTCTTATCCTTCGAAGGCTTACTGAACGCAAGGAGAGGGAGACCGGTGAAAACCAAGCTGGGTTCCGATCGCTTTTTCACCCTCTCCCATATTCTGGGACAGCGACACTACTTCCACCAACCAACAATGGCGCCCTACCTTGAGTTGGAAGCTGTTTTTGACTCTGAACTGTCAGCTACCATGACTGTCTATGGAGCAAACGTGTTCCCCATAAAATTTTGACCCTTTTTAGGGCGCTGTGCGCCGAATCTCGCGAAGGGTCTACGGGCAACTCTCTTCTGAGTTCACTAGATCAAATAGTGTCGGGGATGGTTGTCTGTCCTCTTTTACCCTTTCTTTTCAGCTTCGTCACTGATATGCTTATGGAACACTAATTCCAAGTCTCTAATGCCGGTGGGATATTTGCCCGAAGATATAGAATAAGCAGACGGTAGAGCACCTCTTGGGTCTGAAGCCATCGTAATGCTAATTGCACAGTAAGCTAAGTAGCTCTGCTTGACGGTTCGGCATGTGCTTCACATTTGCGAAGTGTAAAGTTCTTGAAAGAAATAACTCGCCAACGGTTGCGCTGGCTTAGCCACGTGCTCCTTATGCCAGTTGACCTTCCACGAGCGGTCCTTTTTGCACAACCAAGCGAATAGTGAGAATGAGCCTGGGGAGATCGCACAACCACTTGACAGCGATGTATTAAAGCCATTAAAAGCGAACTCAGCTTCGCTGGCCATTGCTGTCTCGCTGGGACCCCTAGGCGGGACACCATTGTTTAGAAACGTTGTTGGGGGGCGAGATGGCCGAAGTGGTTAGAGCGCGAATTTACTGGCCAGAAGGTCCGTGGTTCGAATCCGACCTCCGCCTCTCGACTTCCTCTGTCTGGGCTTGGGCAACCTGACAGTATCTCAGCCCTCGTGCCTCCTATGCGTGGCATGGCAGTTAGGCGCCGAAAGGTTGTTACAGCTGAACGATTTTTTTTTATCAAGAAACGTTGTCATATAGGATCCGGTGGTGTTGTCGATGGCGCTCATTCATCCAAGCTGTTGCCTTCAATCCGTAGCTTTCTCTCCCTGTCTCCCCAATCAAAAGCCCACTGATGCTCTTGTATTTACTCATCAATTATACCAACTACTGTCTCCAATGAGTAGCTGTCTGCTCCTACCACCCTAAATCGTTGGTGAATAAAACTGGGAGCTATAACCACTGTACAACCGAAGATGATGATAGATGGATGTGAGTGTTTGTGCTCATGTGGAAATGGGGGTTGAGGCGGTGGAGGGAGTATAAGGCGGAATGGAGTTGTTGTTGCAACCAACAAAACTCAGAAGTTGCTTGTTGTGCGTCACTTTGCATCCAGCGTATAAGCGAGTATTTTGCAAACCTGCCTAGAGCAGGCACAACAGTAATCCATAAATTACCTACGGCCAGAGTAACTCCAGACTGCCCGGCCTGATATATGGGGTTTCTTAGGGAAGTTGCAACCCGGAGCTTTTGGTTGAATAACACGGCCAATAGGGTAATGGATTTCGCAGTCCACCACTGAAATATCTCATGTTTTTGGATGATGCGTAGTCCACAGTCGAATTTACCGATGGGTGGTCGTTCTGCTTTGGCACCCTCTCGGTGCCTAACTGCCATGCCACCCAAAGGTTGCACGAGGGCTGGGATACCGCCAGGTTGCCCAAGCCTAGACAGGGGAAGTCGAGAGGCAGAGGTCGGGTTCGAACCACGAACCTTCCAACCAGTAAATCTGCGCTCTAGCTACTTGGGCCATCTCGCCCCCTATGTGTGGTAAGACTGCTTGATCCAGTTTTACTGTCGAGGTCCGAAGTAAAAGATGTTTTGTACGCCACCCGGACGGTTCCTTGAGAAGCCGTTGGCAGCCTAGTGAAATGCGCTATCCCACAAACGACAATGATCACTTTTTTGAAAAGTCCAACACAACTGGGTGGGTCCCTACACGCCTAGAGTCGTTGATTTTGTAAGCCAACCACATAGGCCTTGTCAAGATGCCGTCATTGGGTATATACACCTTTTTTCCGGGGAACCATTTAGTTTTAGTGGCATCACCACCACTTATCCTGCTTAGTAGGTCATCCTCTTACCTACGACATTGGGGCGCATCTGGAGGTATACAGTTCTGCATCATTTCGAATGGCGTTGAAATTCTACGTCAAATAGCCCTGGAATTCCGTTAACTTTGGTAACTAATCCTCAGGTTTTTCTTCACTGTGTTTCAGTTAAGCGCTCAACAGTTGGACTTGGAATCCTGCAGTGCAACCAATAGACACTATATCCCCTGTTGCAAACTTCCTAACCGACAGTTTAAAATATTTGGGAACCGAACTTATGCTCGGAAGTGAGAATAAGCGACGATTACTCAAGTATCCTATCCTCTTATCACGTTGTGTACCCGAGGCTTCACTGTATGCCAAGTGTGTTGCTCTTCAAGAGGACGTCCGAAAGCTCGTGTGTGATCAGGAATTTCAGCGTCTCAAACTGTGTTTAGAAAAGAGGGCTCGAGAGCTCAATACGAAGCTTTAGACTTGTTTATCATGTCGTGTGGAGATAAAAATAAACCGAGTGATTCTGCTCATGTCAGTCTGTTCCCTTCTCCACCGTGGCAACTAGTCACTAAACACCATTCACCGTCTTCTGAATCGCCAGTCCGGCCACCTACTCCACCGGGCACCAATGTCTATCGCATGTTTGGTAACCTTTACAATTTGGATGATGCCATTCTTCGTTCGTTGGAATCTCAAGGAGTGCGTCGGGTCTATCCCCAGGTAAGTTCCTTCCATAGGTTTCAGTGCAGGATTGTTTGCTTTGTACACTTTTTATATGACATGGTAACAGCGATGATCTTAGGTCTAGAGGTGGGTCAATAATTTGGTTCTTTCGACCGACTTGTTTTCAACTGGTCACCGTATCTGTCCAGTTGTGCATCGTGTAGGTTAGACTACCTGGTTGTGTTTTGGAAACCCTGCCTAACTCTCGGGTGAATTGTTAACAACAATCATTTCTCTTCATCGTTTGATAGGGTACTGCGCTATCTAGCCATGCCGTTTCACGTTAGCATGAGAGCGTATTTGTCTAGGCATATTACGTTGTTTCGTTTACACATATTGATAAAGAATTCATCTTAGCTTACAATTATCAATTGTTTATAAAGGTGTGTACCAGCTTCTCTTATCAGCTTCAGATTGGACTGTACCACGATGTTGTCTTGAGTGTCTTAGGTTAAGTTGGTTGTTGGAAGCTACCGCTGCATTCTCATCCGCTAGTGAAATAATAGTAAGCCCGAAAACAGTCCCTGTACAGAATTTGTCACACAATAGATAGTCAGGGCATCCGGTATCTCGCTCATTCAGTCATACGTAGTTAATTTGGTTGTATTAAAATGTCGCAGCTAGAAAGTACATTCGGTCATTTGATTAACTCGTTGCGTTTTCCACTTTCCCCACTCGTAGCTAAGGCATCACACGTGTATTGATAAAGTTCAGTCGCAGTTATCGTTTGGATCTGTGAAGCGGTCTAATCGGCGTTGCACACTTCCCAACATGTCTATATGGATTTAAATAACAAAATATAAATCATTCAGCTGTAGCACCCTTCCGGTGCCTAGCTGCCATGCCACACGAAGAAGGCACGAAGGCTGGGATACCGCCAGGTTACCCAAGCCTAGACAGAAGTCGAGAGGCAGAGGTCGGGTTCGAACCACGAACCTTCCGGACAGTAAATTCGTGCTCTAACTACCTGGTACATCTCACCATCTCATGAATTTTGTCTGTATCGGATCGATACCAACGGTAAATTCAGCAGACAGCTTTTTTCAGTAATATTTTGAAAATCTGAATCTCCTAAGCCGAATGATAGGATAAAAGTAGAAAATGGAACTTTAGAAGCATTCTCTGCACTGTATTCGGTGTAGGGCCAAAATAATAATTTGGTTTTCTCTGAAACTCTTATTTTAGACGCGCTTCCCAAAATCTGTTGTAAAAAGAATATTTTACGGACACAAAATATAATGATCGCATTTACATAATCGTAGTGGCGGCCTGGCGCAGCACATTCGTAAGAAAGTCGCAAACGAGAGATTTTGCTTGGTTCCAGGTGAGACTTCCGGTAAAACCAAATTGGTACGCAACTGAGTGTATTTCGCTGAAAGTCATTAAGTCAATGCCATTCCTCACGGACAGGGCTTCCCTGCAATCCTCTTTGGGTTTAACTAACTACTACCACAGATCCCGGAACTCATAGGCCCGCCAAATGCACTTTTGGTTAACGAACTAACGACCCAGCGTCACAAAGCCTTTGATGACATTGGGCAAATCTTAATTTCATATCTTCTGACTCAACACGGCTAAACATTGTCGATAATGATTGCTGCTGCTGCATTGCAGAATGGTATTGATGATGTATTACTGCACCAGTTCTCCGACTGACAGTGAGAAACGGCAATGCACACGTTTCGCGCGCGGAAGTGAATTATACTCAGATCGAAAAAGGAAGGTCTGTCCTCGCTTCCACATGCTGTACCATGCTGCACATGACACATGGTCGCTAATTTCCGCTGTTATCGACCTTTAGTACCAAGGCATCCCTGGCATCATGACTGTTTGTGTGTGTCACTACCTTACTGGCATATTATTTTGAGTCACGTTTCGAAAGACATTGCCTGCTTGTCATTCCCATGCATTGCTCAGAATGATTGCTGACCACACGCCCGAAACACCAGATGATGGCATTGTTGTACCTCCGAGGCCAGGCAGGTATATCGAACATTTGTCCGTCGGCTCCCACTAAAAGCAGAGAACTCTAGTTCAGTCCCCAAGGTGTGTGAATCAAATGTGACTAGCTGTTCAGTTCACCTCAAAGGAGGAAGGCTTTCGAAAGAACCCCACATAAACATAAGGTTGCTGAAACATCTTCCACAGGCCAGGACTGGCTTCGCCCCTTTTTCGGGTTCATCAGGTAGATGCAGTCCCGAAGCTTACCTCAGTCTTGTGTTCCCATATCGGACAGAATACGCAAAAATGTCAAACTTATTTGGTTTCAATGGGAGACTTAGCCAAATCTTCCGCTTATGATATTCTTAAACTGAATTTGCTGCTCAAAGGCTGCCTCACGTTTCACTTGGCACGATATTCGAAATATCGAAGGTTCACAGCACTGAAGAAGAAAGAAGGAAATCAGCTATTCAGTGGATTCCAGAACAATGGATACCCAGGCGATTTTATGAAAAGAATTTCCCAGAAGATACCTAGATGTCAATAACAGTAAGAACAGACACCAAGACTGTGTATCTGAACATATCTGAACTCAAAGCAAGCGTATTAGATCAAAAATGAATCCTCGTAGCTTACGAACCGAGTGCTACCTTACGGAAACTGATCTTAGGACCAGACAACAATACTGATAAAATCAAGAGGAGCGACGTGATATACCATTTCAACTGCACCAACTGCAACAGGTTCTATGTTGGGCAAATTCGAAGGAAATTGTGTACGCGATTAATAGAACAACGCCACTTTTAGAAATTATGATCATTTAGCCTTGTTTCTTCTTTTTAAACGTTAGTTGCGGATCTAAATCTCGATACTTTGTCACGTTCATCTCGCATTTTCCGTACCACCTGGTACAGTTGAGATATTTTGCGTAATTGATGTATGTGACAGTTCTTCGAGTAATGATGTACAGTCTTCGTTTACTTGGGCAACCCGAACTAACCACGCTACACGTAACTGATCAACATTCCGGTTGAAACAGTGCCTCCCTCTACGTCAAGAACTAACAAGATTTCTACAACCACATACGATCTCTGTGATGCGCAGTTTAAGTGTCACCCTGAGGAAATTGATTTCAAGGCCTAAGGATAAAGTCAAAGCAGAACAGTGTCATTTAGCAGATAAATTTCAACGAATGTAGCAAATACTACATTGAACAAACTGGAGAGACAGTTTACATGGAACACAAAATGCAGCACATCCAGCTGACGACTATCGTAAGCGGTAGATTCAGCTGGGATTCATTTGAGCCCCTTTTAAGACCAAATTAGTTTGAAAATAAGTGTATTTCACGAATTCCGCCTGATTTGAGTTCAAGTGGAATGTGAGGATGAGTGAAACACGGGGACTGTGCCCACCTGATAGGCGCAAAGGGCGAAGTCGACTGTGGTTTTGTGGAAAGCTTTTCAGCAACCTTTGTGTAGTTTGTTCCGTCCAGACAATGTGCTGTGATGCTGCCTCAAATGAAGTATGAAGTGGTCTTTCTGCACCATATTCAATTGAAGAATATTATAAGCGAGGGAATAATCTGGGATTCAGTTGAGTCTGCCGTTAAACTAGTTTGCATGTGAATGTTTTTCGCGATGTGATTGTTTCCCCAGCTCGTAGCCTCACGTGGTTCATCTCATGCCCAGTTCGAGTTGATGCCCCCACCAGTCTGTCAGTCATTACACTTGTCGGATTTGTTAATGGTTGGACAGGTCGCTACAGTGGTCGGCTGTGGTCCCTTCTCATGATTGGTCATTCTGTCACACTTCTGTACTGTCACGTGCATCAGTTTGCAACACTAAATGCTTTCGACTGGCACCTTTTGAACATTGCAGCCGGCAGTAGGAAGCGTCACTGAAGCTTTTAAAATCCCTACAAATCCTGTTCTGTTCTATCTGCTCCCCGTCTAACCTCGCTGTCATCGATTCCCATTCCGCTTAGTAGGCTTCTACTTGTTTGCCCCTTAATTTATAATTTTGCAACTATCCGTTTGGTCGTCCTATGTCGATGTCGTGGTTGTTTTTTTTTTGAATGTGGGTTTCTGATGTGCTCCTCTGTTCCTGTCGTGGAACTCTTGTTGCGTGTGGAATAGGGTATCTTCTCTCAGTACTTAGCCTTTGCATCTCATTGCCAGTCGGTAACCCCCACCCTTTTCCCAAATCGTCGGTACGTAGTTCATTGTATCGCCATTGTTACGTTGTATGTTCTTCCCACGTCGCTTCTTTATTTCCACCTCCCACTTATTTACCGGTCCAACACACTTGTTTGTTTCCAGTCATCGCATTCATTCTCCGTTGCCACACAGAACTCTTTCCCTGGAACCACTCGACTCTGAACCATTCTTCGCTGCTCTGTTGTTCCAGCCTCTCATAGTCCCTAGTTTGTACTTGACCGTCTGCCCACGACCAGTGTCTTCGGTTCTCCTTTCCTTTTAATCCGCTTATGTGACCAACAGAAGGCCCCCAGGGTCGTTTAAGATCNTCATTCTCCGTTGCCCCCCAGACTTCTTTCCCTGGAACCACTCGACTCTGAACCATTCTTCGCTGCTCTGTTGTTCCAGCCTCTCATAGTCCCTAGTTTGTACTTGACCGTCTGCCCACGACCAGTGTCTTCGGTTCTCCTTTCCTTTTAATCCGCTTATGTGACCAACAGAAGGCCCCCAGGGTCGTTTAAGATCAGCTGCCACTTTACTTTTCAAGTGGCTATCTGTGGTCCTGGCAGCAACTTTAACCAACAGAAGCTGACTGACCGATTCAAACTCAGTCAATTTTCATTCCTTCACTCCTCATTCCTCCCGTTGCAAACACCTGTGATCAGCGCTGCTACTTATCCTCCACCCTCCAACCACACACTGAAGTTGTAGTGAACGCTGAAGTCCAAAATCCTCATTCGATGTTCCATCGTTCGACCTTCATGTTAGACTATGTGACGAAATGACAGAGCAAGCACGTAGCTCAATGGATTGTGTTTAGATCATTGTTTCACCCACCCGTCACCCTCCCCCCGATTCAATCTGATAGATTGCTTTGACGGGAATCATTTGGTGTTTATCCTGTAGATTGTCTTATTGTATTCAGAAGTAGTAACCAGTAACTAATCTCAGACTGCCACTTAATTGTCTTGCTAAATATTTATGCTATTCCCCTCATTTGAACAGATAACTAAGCAAACGTTAGGTTTTTGGTCTGCGTTTTAGTGTTCATATAGTTATTTCCTCTAGGATGAGCATGTACGTTGGGTTATGCTGTACCGCTGACAGGCGTGGACACTAATAGGTAAGAACAGCTGACCAACTGGAATAACCTATGGTGTATCTGGTTTTTAACCTGCGACATACTAACTCCCCGTCATCATTTCTTCTACTACTAAGTAAGTTTAATACTAAAGGCGACTCAGTGTAACGCTTGCAGTAGCGTGTTCTACTAAGGTGTAATGTACACCGAAGATTTATTCCCAATCGTCACTTGAACCGTCACCATTTTCTCTACAACTAACATTCCGCTTTGCCCTTATATTCATTCTCACAGACCTACAATCGCAAACGGGAACTGCGAAAGATCAACTTTTCCATCCTAGCAAACTATCTGGATCTGCTGGACATTATAACACGGGACCCCAGTTCAACCAAGCGCACGGAACGCCTGGACAACTTGGCAGTGTTATTTATCAATATGCATCATCTTGTTAACGAGTATCGACAACATCAGGCACGTGATCTGCTCCGGGAAATTTTGAAGTACCAAGTGAGTACGGCAGCAGCGCCCGTCTTTGCCAGGTTTATCAGAGTTGGAGAGTTAGGGCTTCGCCATTCTACGGTTTGATTCAAGACTGGCTCAGCGATTGTCAAAGCTTCATGTAGGGTTGTTTCATGTATTTCTACTTCCAAGTTTGCTCAAGTCTTTCGGGTGTCACACTCCATGGGCAAACGAATAAATACATCTCTTCAGTTTTCCGCAGTTCTTTTCAACCAGCTGGTCACTATTATAAGTATTATGTCATCTCAACAGAATTTGAGTAGACTGAGATTACTTGTGGGTTATCCAAATCAATGATGTCTGCTTAAATAGTCCAGATGGTCTAGGTGTATGATTTGTCCACTAAAAGTCTTCTGATCCAGACCGATTGGAGTATAGTACAGATGCGCGAGGAACGAGTCATTGGAGTCGGAGCCAAGGCCAGTGTGGCTCCATGTGCACGTAGAAGAAACTACTTCGACAGTAAACACGTCAGATGACAGGCCTATATGGCCATTGTTCCTAGACATGACTTCCGTCACTCTACCATTAGGATGACGGCAGAGTCAGAAGCGGCATTCATATCCACAAGAACGGTCAGGAGGATGTTTGAAAGAGCAGCGCGCGCT
>NW_008751723.1:84533-93419 GCF_000715545.1 Opisthorchis viverrini | reverse complement strand
ATATATATATATACGTTGAGATGGATTTTTCAACAGCGCTGCTCTTTCAAACATCCCCCTGAACAATGGCCATATAGGCCTGTCATCGGACATGTTAACTGCTTCTTCTATGTGCACATGGAGCCACATCGGCCTTGGCTCATAGAGAACTGACATAAGGATCTTGAGTGAAATGCTGAATTAATCAAGACTTGACGTGGTCATCGATTTGCTGGTTATTTTTGTCCGATTTACCGACAGTTCTGCTGCATGCCGGTTTTTAACTCGTCCAAATGACCGGTGTATGCACTTTGAGATTTCAATACTTTCCTCCAAAATACTAACAGTGGTGTCCGAATTCCCAGTTTTACAAAAATGACATGAAAGCCACAAGGAAACAGAAGTTTTCGAATTAGGTACTGTATTTACGTGAAATTAAAAACATTACAGTCCTCCATCTTGGTTTCAACTTTCTGTTTATTTCTACAGGTCACCGTTGCTTCGCAAACTGTGGAAAAGGCGGAACAGTACATGACCCGTGCCGATGAAATCTTACGTAATGCGGGCTGTGACCTAGTTTTACCGAACCAGTCCTCCGGACTACCAACGAATGTGCCCTCCACACTGCCCACAAATTACATCGACACGGTACGAAGCGGACTGAGCGATCTCGGGCCCAGTCTCGCTCCCCTACTGCAAACCGTCCTCGATGAAACAATGGGAGTCGATCCCACAGGCCGACGTGGTTCGCTTCCATCGACACAGCGTGGTGGTATTTCTTTGTTGGAACAGAGGCTTTGTGAGAACTCAAAGCCCAGCTCCACCGAAGAATACGAGTTGGCTGAGCATTTAGACCCGATTTTGTGGCGTTTTCTAACTTTGTCAAAATTAGGAGATCCAAGCCAGGATGACTTTTCAATGGATGTATAACTTCTCGAGAGCATTTTTGACCGAACTCGCTTCCAATTAATTGCTTCTCTACTTGCATCCAGTCGAAATAAATGTTGAACTATCAATGACTTGGTGTTGTCGTTTCGCGTTAATAGACAAAATTATCCCACAGAGACCATCACTTGTTTGCCACGAAGTGGTCTTTCCGTCTGCAAACCCTTGTTGACCTATTTCAGTTTGCTCCATAAAAAACAGCTCTTCGTCATCGTCGTAAGCAATGGTACGCCATCAATGTTAAACACCGTTGTTTTACTGCTATACAACTATATGTTGCTTCAAAGCTCTACTGTTAAATCACAATAAAGGGAAAGAGGGAAAAGACTACGCTGAATTCCTCTGATATCCAAGGGGGAATTCAAGTCTCCATCCCTTCTAGGATTACCAAGTCATTCGAAAAATCTTCAGCAAGGATGTGGCTAGATTCACGACAGCTCAGCCATTAAAGTACTTCCCGTTTTTAGGACTTACCACCTGACGAGTTTCAGTTGGGATAAATACGCTCATATGGCTGAGATTTGTGTTCCAACTATATCGGCTATCCCTTTCTGACTTTCTACCAAATTCTCTCTTTGGACTGGTTTTAAATAAGAGAGAATTCCGACTCTATCCTTAGTCGATTTGTCTGATTAAGTAAAAATCCGGTTCAAACCAGGTTTTACAGCTCTCATTAAAAGTACTGATGAAACTCCTTAAGGTAACTCTTTCAAGTGCAACTTTATAGATTGGTTGATATTAAAACTGCGCACCATTCCACTGCTAGCAGAAAAAAAAATAGGAACACTAGTGTTCATAAGTATTCCACATAATGTATCAATATAAAGAGAATTTTCATTGTGAAACGCAGCAATTCGGAGAATGTCATCAAGTCAAGATGCCTACTTGATTCATGCAACAAGAATGGTGTGTGTCGCGCGACGACACCGCTGTTAACGATGACTACTCGCACTATCATTCTCTAAGCCAGGTTTTCGAAGGTCCCTATAGCAGTGCCTAATCGTTCGTCCATCACCCGATGCATGTGAGACAGGTACCCCGTTATTCGAGTTACCCTTGAACGTACAACTCACTAAAATACGTGATTGTCTGCATGTTCACAGAATACAATTGGAAATAAGTAAGCGCGTTTGCAGCACAGTCCGGGGATCGAATCCTTGTTCTTCAAGTGTGTTATAAGCTACTTAGTATGTTATGGTATATGTTCGCTTGTATCCAACCGAACACTCGTGACGTTCTTAAACAGCGGTATTACACAAAACTCTACAGAACTTTAGTCACCTATACTGACTTTGCGGCCACACTGTTCGCCGTGATAACATTACTTGAGGTGATTGCACCTCAAGTTTAAGTAACTGCATAGTCACACGGCAAAGTTTTCCACTTTACTTAAGTTTTACAGTTTGAATCCACAAAGAAAACTGGAAATTTGTGCGGCTTAAAGAAGAATGATAGAAGCGAGCCAGTTGGTCAAGACAGTTCCGCTTTCTCCTAATGGTCCAGAGTGACTGCAACTGCCATCGCGTTACGGTGCCTAGCCTCGGCCATGTCTTCTTTGTGCTCTTGGAAGGCGTAGCATTACATGGATTTATTTCACTTTACATTCATTTCACAAACGGGTGATCACAGCAGCTCCTCAATAGGCTGCTCTGTATCATCTCAGTTTCCCCGGATCGTGGGCATGAGATGTTGCAGCACAGATAATCTTAAGACCTTTCGCGGTTCGACGTTCAAACGCATGTGAACCCTCTTCATCCAAATTTAAAGACTGCTGCCCCGGGAGTATGGACACTGGCTCTCAGTTTCAAGATGTTGAATTTGACAAGTTTAGCCGATCTTGCGTAAGTTGAGTTTCCTGGTCTGTCCTGTGCAGACCGCGGTGAGTTGCTCAATTTGGCTCTCCACAACATTAGTATGTTAAGTATGGACACTTGTATAGCTTGGTCGCATCCACTCTCATCAATTCGTTCATGTTCTAGAAAAGAGCTTGATAGGTTCAGCTGGATTAGCTACTGGTTAGTAGAGGACTGCGATTGCGTGTGATGGTAGACCTATTAATTAAAGGTCTTCCTTGCTGCCATAGCCTAGCACATTGTGTTACATCGCTTTTTTTCATTTTTACGAAGAACTAATCATCCAACAATAATGCTCCCAATGCAGATGACTTCTCCAGCTGATTGGGTCAATTCTAAAGAGGGCTATGTCTCTCATCTCTCCTGTCATGTTTACTGTATAAATGTGAACAAACTAGTTCTTGTCCCAAGGGAAGTTCGCAAAAGCAAGAAGTGTGTGTCATAATGACCGAATACCGTCTTATATTGAGACAGCGATTGGTCAGCAGGGATTGTCGTGATGGTTGGTCTCATTAGCTCAGTGTCATCTGCTTGACAGCTAATCGTTTCTGCTCAGTGGGTGTGCGCGTTTTCTCCACGCTTAGTATTTGACTGAAGTAAACGGATAAAACTGAGATTAGTCCCCACTTAGAGAAAACTGAACACACATCTATCGCCGTCACATTGAGCTCATAAAATATTTCTTGAGATTTGATTTTGCAACTCAGAGCCTCCTGAGATTTCGACTTGAAGAGCACAGATTTGTAGTAGAGTGACGAATTTTATACGATTTAGATTATAGCTACTCGACTAACTAGGCCATAGGCTGAGAAAATCCAAAATAACGGATAGTCACAGTGAAATATATGGTCATATCTTGAGAAGCTCAGCGACAGTGCATCCTGGTCCCTGGTGAGAACCATCAGTTGGGCGCAGACGGATCTCATCGGTTTGAAACACTTTCAGACTGTTGTCAACCAATCCCGGCGTTCGCCCGAGTGTTTTCAGAGCTGATGTAATTTGTTTTCACTCACCTGTTGAGTTATTCAAACAGGGGGACCACTGGGGCATCGCTGCAACATCTTATCTCAATCGTGTATGTGACTAGAAATCTTCCACATGGTGAGTCTCATTTGGAAATGACTTATTCGTAATGGAATGTCCGGTTGAAAACTAGATTAACGCCTGGTGGATGGCTATCCCTCGTCATTCAGAATATTGCCAGTCAAGCCTAATATGCAACATGCTCTGGGTGTTACTTTTATGTTTGATTCAATAAAGAAACTTGGAGCGGTCAGTCTTGATGGGGTCGCTTCAGGTGGATGTAACAGTATTCAATTTCTCGATGTTCATGTCCAGAACTGTTATTCTTAATCCCGAAGTCAAGCGGTGATCGAATGCCCACTAGTAGTCATATTCCTAACGAATTTTGGCATCAAGAAAAACTCATTTGAATTGATATACGGTGTTCTCACAAATGAGGCTGGCGGTCACTTGGTGTTGGTACTAACGGTACGGCTCAATCCACAGAATGGGTCGTGAGGATGGAGCGCGTAATGGACTGCTTTCCAGAATCGACCACTTCTGCTCTAAATCAATCACTAAATAATTAAATGATTATTACATAGTGGTGTGAATCCGAGCAAAGACCATTTTGAACTTAGTCATATCAAAATGGCAAAACGTTTAAAAAAAATCCAGAAAGTAATCAGCTTCATTTTTAATAAGAGTAATTTTTGCTGACCAGCTGGAATGCACGTCGCTCATACCAGGCATTGTTAAGTACCCTCTAATGACCACATTTAGCGCAGTACATAAACCCTTTATGAGGAGGATTCATGCCATTCGTGCACTCTAAGCAGGGGCTTGTGGCTTAGAGCCAGGGTACGTTATAAACCCTCAAAATGAACGTGAACATAAACTTATTACAGAATAAAATAACAAGAGTGAATAATCCAATGACTGATATATGCAGACTGATGAAGATACTATCCCTAATTGATGCTTCGGAGGATCGGAAAACTCTAAATAGGATAACTCACGTGACACCCAGCTAAATCTCTCGTTTACGACCTTCTTTGTACCAGATGAAACTGCTTGAGTTGGTACAAAAAAGAAAATCATAAACGAGAAGTTCAGCTGGGATTCAAGTGAGTCGGTCGTGAAAACCGAGCTGGTTTGCTATTTGCCGAATTTCGTGCAATTTGGTGTCAGGCAGAACATAAGGTTGAGGGAAACTCGGGGACTGGGCCTACCCGACGACCCCAAAGAAGAGTAAAACCAGTCGTGGGCTATTGATGAGTTTTTAGCAACCTTATGAATAGTGCACCACTTCTAAGTGGGGTAGTTTCTCCAGATAAAGAACAGTGTTACTGGCTTCCTTACGCCTACTAAGATGCAAAAACTGGGACTGAGGCTATTGACTCAAGTTAAGAAGCATGAAAATTTTCAGTCAAAAGTCTGGACTACAGACGACCTTTACTGAACAAAAAATGAATGAATCCAGTAACCCTCTAATGAGACCGTTCCCCTGAAGAATCTCCGTCATCTACGTGAGCAGCATTCTTCTTTCCTAGAAGATGTCCGATGCTCTCTTGGGGATCGCTTATATTAACATTTGTTTATGTTGCCGATCAGAGTTGTTACCCCTGAGAATAGTCCTTCCTCCAAAAAAGTCAACACTACTTCGACCAGTCCCCATGCGTGGGCGTATTCGATGAGTGAATGTAGCCACGTGTCCTTATGCAGCTAACAAAATTTCGGCGTAGGTAAACCGTCACGAAGCTCAGATGCACCTGTCTCAAAAGTGCGGAAATCACAGCGTCGTCCTGAGGTCAGCAGCAAGGATAGTTTCTTTCGGATTCTTCGATAACCCACTGTGGCTTTCTTAACCCAAAAATATTAGGCGGTCGTGGGTGGCATTTTCGAAGATGAAATGGAATCAAGCTGAATGCTCAAACCAAAGAAAATACTGTTGAACGTAGAGGATTCATCAACCTCCTCAAAGTAATCGTCTTATTCGTATCAAGAAAGAAGTTTTTGGCCGTTCTAATGGTCCACTGCTTAAGAACAAAGCTGCTGGCAGTATCTTTTGTTTCACCTGTCTGAAGGAATCCAATTTAAATCAGTGTCTGTTTAGAAGAAAACCGCACGGTTACCATTGTTGATATTGACAGGTCACGTGCATGAGCGGCGGTCGCTTTTGAAAGCATCCAGCGATTTTCGGCTAGATAACCACGATCCCTTCACGACTCGGATGCGAGCGGGGTGGAAAATGGGCTTTTCTTGTGAAACTTTGTGGCCCTTACGTAGATTGGTTGATGGTTGTTGGGAATCCATTTCATGAATACTTATGAAGATTATTAGATTTGGACGACACCGCTTAGCAGCTATTGGAAACATAACTGGCGTATATACCTATCTTATTCTCAGCTGCGCCAACAATGCACTCTAAAACAAGTAGACAAATGTGGGGTTGGTATCTTGGAATCCCTTCAGCACGTAATAATCTGGTGAGTAACACAGGGCTGAGAATTTTCGTTGAAATGCGGTCAAACAACAAGAAACTGCATACAACTGAGTGTAAATTAGCTGGAGGATGACTGCCTTGATGATTATCACTACTTATGAACACCTACTGTGAGCTTAATTGCCATCCCCAAATCTGATATTTTGTGTCCCTGCCTAACTTGCATCCATCTCTGATTTGTTGTATCCGTCTGCTTGCTTGTCTTTGAACGGCAGCTAGTGTACGAGAAAGCTATGATAGTTCCACTACTGTGCAAGTAAAAATGCACATCTCAATGGGTATCCCTCGAGGTACTCAAATTTCGAAGCAACATGCTCCTAACTTACTCAGATAGAGTTTTTTTCACATGCAAGTTATTGAATTCCATTAGCTCATTTCAAGCACACATATACTGGAGAGTGTATCACTCAATAGACGTAACACACTAGTCATAAGGCTGTTAAGAAACCTTCACACATCATGAACGATAGATACAGTTGAACTTGTATGCAAATGACATTCTCTATCTATCCAAAGAGGATTCAAGTTTTGGCTCTGGGACCTCTATTGTCCTTTGTGTGTGCAAAGTGCAAATCATTTTTGTTGCTTTCAGCACTCCTGTAAAACTTTTCTGCCTGGATCAAAAAATCCATATTGAGCCGGCAGTTTTCATGCTCACCAATACCAGAGGAGCTTTTCGGCCGCGTTTTCTGGTACGGATGCACGTATTCGTGTGTAGTAATCTGTCTTCAAAAGACAGGATGCAACATACCCGTCTTTCTATTGCTTTATTCACGGAAGAGCTAACCAAGAGATACGCTGCCGAATAGTTTGCACCTTCCCTTGTTACACCTTTTCTGGTGGTGTTTCCTGTGCACTTTATTTTGCCCAACTAATCAATGTGGTGTGGAATAATAGGAGTCCCGGTTCGACAGTACTTTATTTTGTTCGTATTACGTTCCAAGTTCTTTAATTGTGCTGAAGTACAATTGATACTGAAAACAGGATCCAAATAGCCCAATAATTACAAATGTTTTAGATGTCAACTCAACGTCTAAACAACATGCTAGCTACGCATATTAAGGGTTTATTCAGGGTGCAAGAAATGGATTTCATCTCTCTGGGGGATCGTAACACACGCATTCACATTTTATTTACGTGGCTGCGATATCATCGATACATGCAACAAATCGCTCTCGGAATTCCGCGTTCCTCCAAGTTAGCAGCACACAATCGCCGGCTCCCATAAAGTTCATATAATTCTAATGGTAATTGCCTTCTAGCTCCCCATCAAACTCTCATCACAACCTCGTTTTTGTGGGTAGGGGTTGTGTGACTAATGGCGATTGTTGTATTGCTTCCATGCAAAATGGTCCTCCCCCTCGGGTCCACATCACCAGCTCACTTTCACTCCGTTTATCCCAAGATAAGATTGCTTGCTTTATCCTCATTCAGCGTCAATAATCTACCGTTTAAGAATGTTGGTTAGTGGTTGGACACATGCACGTGCATCCATCTATCTACCTATCAGCTAAGGACGTCATCCGAACAACGCACGGGGAGGAGAGCGGGTGTGTTGCTCCATAGTGATCGATGGTGAGGCAAACATCAAGCGTGTTTAATTCCTTACCACACCCCATTGCCTGGGCTTGAAAACTCATTAGACTTGTGATGAATGAATGCTATTACTACTCCCCTCCCTTGTCCTTCCGCCTCGTTGTCTGTTCTAATCGTCTTATCAGCATCTAAACAGATCATGAAATGCGATGAGACTGCGAGACAAGCTAGCAGAGACGCTGTCACTCGTCTACATTTCTGTAGTACAGCCTGGTTTGTCCAAACTAATTCACATATCAAGAGTTGTTTCGGTTGCGCATGACTGTTATTGGTTGTTTGCACCGGGTTAGTGATTGTAACATGGAGGACATCAATTATTCCACGCTCTTTTGCTGGATTTATTTTAATCATGTCCCACTCTCAGGTAGCCACGCGTAAGCAGGAATTGTCAGTTCCAAAAACTTTTGTTTTTCGAACGGATGGGCAGCCCTGAAAAACTTCACAGGCAAAGACTTCTCAACTATTGTGTAAGCGTCCTTCCTCTAGCAACGGTAGCGTCAGTGATTCTGTTTCACTCGGGCCTTCTCAACTCCAGAGCACTCATTACGTTCACTTTGTACCGAGGTACGTTCTCAGGGCAACAACTGGTCAAACCTGCCGTCACTATGTACTACACATCACCCGCTTGTGGCACTAGCTTGTATCAGTGCTATGATGAGTTAGAGTGGGACTCAGTTCCAGGCCTACCTGACGCAGCTGTCTGTTTTCTGATGTTGAAACCAATCTCAAAAACTAGACGATTGATTTGTAAATACGCATACCCAAAAACATTCAAGACACGGTCCTCACGTACTTTAAGGCCTGTTTCATGCCCACATTTTTTTATACCATGTACAGTCACTATTTCATCAAATTCATTAGGATTAGATAAACAGGATATCATGGTAGTTTGTGATAATTGTAATGTACTACTCATAAGGTTGCTGAAAATCCACCGACAGCCCACGACCGGTTTCGCCCATCTTGGGGCTCATCAGGTAGGCGCAGTCCCCGGGTTTCCGTCAA
>NW_008751723.1:38051-83572 GCF_000715545.1 Opisthorchis viverrini | reverse complement strand
CAAATATCGTAGCGACTGAAACATGAGGCGGCCTGGTGCAGCACATTCAGTTGCCTGAGAACATCATAAACGAGAGATTCAGCTGGGTTCCAGGTGGGTCTGTCGAAAGAACCAAATTAGTTTGCAGATGAGCGTATATTCGCTAAGTTTGTGATAATGTTTGATGGCAATGGAAGATTCCACCGGTGTCCAAGTTATCCAGCTGTTGATCGGAGTTGTACGTTCGCAAATCAAGGGAAGATAGAGGAAAGTTGCGGGGCCACAGCATGATTGTCATAGACAGTTGAGAGATGGGATAAAAAGGCGCTGTGTGCACACTGGGCATTGTGTCTGAAACTTTGGCCTGCCACCGTCATTCATCTGTAAATCGAATAAGCACTCACTTGTCATCATCAGCCGACACCATTTGTGTCGCTCACTGATTAGCTGCGGTCATGTGGAAACCGAGGTGCTCTCTCACATGCAGTGAATTTCAATAAAGGGTTATATCCTGGTAAACAAATGGGACAAATAAAGATCATGACTTTCAACACGCGGCCAATCTGTTGATGTAACATCCACTCATTCAGGCTTCGCGGTTGGCGCACATAAGTGACGATTGCAATTCCAATAAAAATCAGGTCTCACTTTGCCGGAAAACAGCTATAAAGCAAGAAATAACTGTTTGCTCCGTGAACTAGAATTCGACGAAATCGCATCCCGGTACCCGGACTTCGGATAAACAGGTTATGTCTACTGCATCATTGTGAAGGTTTGGCCCCCAACATCCAAAGCTGCCTACATTCTACTACCTGAAAAAAGTTTATCAAGATTGGGTTTCTACGCTTGCTTTCCGGTCACCCAAACCATTACCAAATGGCCATCAGCCCTGTTGTTCAAGGACAAACGGAATGGCACTAGAGAGTGTTTGCTACTTCACATATATCAACTCAACCATTCTTCCTAAAGTCCAGGCTAAGATGCAGTCACAACCTGCTTGGACAAAGATTACAGAGTGATTCTGCAACTGACGCGTGCATTAATCTGCAGACGAAGGCTCGAATCTAGCAATCTGCCATCCATTCGGTTTGTCCTTACGCTGGCGAAACTTAGTCAGTGTGTAGGTAAAACACTCGCATTGTTGCCTTAAAAAACATTCTCGAGTATGTCCTCAGGTTCGTCTCTCGGATGAAAAGTCCCACTTTTCCGTACCTTGACGTCAGTCAACCCTAGCAGCTATCCCAAAAAACTTCGGCTTCGATGACTTTGGCACGTTCTTCACCAGAGGTGCGCTTGCCTCTACACAATTCCAAGAACGGTGTTGTTGTCGATGTTGTCAACTGGGAACCTGGGTTAACGCTGTTAAGACCGAGGTCCGGATCTGCAGGCCATCTACGAAACGTGGCGTTGGAAACAACACCAGATCAATAGCTGAGACAGCCTTGGCACCGAGCCCCTTATCGTGGTAGCTGTGACCCGAGACATCCAAGCTAACTCATCCTCACCAGGACCAGTGCTCGAAACGACGAAACCTGAGTTTGGACAACATCTGAAGATCCAGACTCCATGCTGTCTATGGGGATTTTCTCATTTGATAGAGTGATACGAGTAGAAGTGGTCTGCCGCTTGTAAACTACTCGAGTAACCAAAGTTATAGGTTGAAGTTCACGTTGAAATTCACAGGGTTAAACCACTGATTTTGCAAAATCAATAAACTGGAGGATCGTGGACACTGCAGTACAGTTTGGGCACCATCTCCTATAGTTAATGACTTGTGAACCTCTGGGCATTTTAGCCCCATACATACTGCTACATGTGGTGATTTTATTGGCTGTTCTAAGTACGCAAGCCAGAGACCCAGAGAGCGTTGGTTTCAGCAAAGAAATGGGTATAAATACCTCGCTTTCGTTAATAAGTGGTTGTTACGTGTTTACATTCGCGGTTGATTTTTTTAGTCATTTCTAAGCAGGCTAAAAGCAGAGCACGAGGTTGTTGTCGCAAATACGACCAACAGCTAATGAGACGACAGTATCTTTATAGTCCAACCGGCGGGTACGATTTCTACACTAAAAAAAGCAACTTGATATAGGGTCTGGGGCTAAACTCAACCGCACTGGTGATTGTAACAGAACATATTCGGAAACTTTCAGGCATAAATGCTTGTCATGAAGATCCTGACTAGGATACAACAGTGGTATGCACAGCCTCACATTTACCAGCATAAACAAGGCAGTAGTCCAACAGATGGCTGGCCGCTGGGTAAGGGTAATACCTCCGGACTATGTTTCTGTTCGTACTTTCTCCATCAGATGAGTTCGGTTGCGATCAGTTACCCAAACCCACAATTTTCGAATAATCAAAATCCTCTGGCACTAGCGTCGTCAGACGTAATGGCTTCCAAAATAGCACTACCATCAGACTTGGTAAACCGGAGAAATCAGAAGAAAACGCTTTGAAAATAGTCCGCATGCACAATAACATCGATTTTTAAGGTGTACCTACCACTCGTGGAAACGCGGTCGACGAATTCATGGATAGGACGGAATGATACTATAAAAAATATACCCTTTGCTACTTCTTTTAACAGTGAATTAATAGCCTAAAAAGGTTCTTGTTAATTGTGTATTCGTAATGCACTACTCATAAGGTTGCTGAAACCTCTTCGACAACCCACGACCGGTTTCGCCATTCTCGGGGCTCATCAGGTAGGCGCAGCCCCCCCCCGCCGAGTTTACGTCAACCTTATGTTTTACTTGAAACCTACTTGCAGCACATTCAGTTGCCTGAAAACATGACAAACGAGAGATTCAGCTGGGTTCCAGTTGAGTCTCCCATCAAACAAAGTTGATATGTAAGTGAGTGTATTTCGGCAAGTTTTCCTTACTTCTTTATTCCTTTTTGCAAAGTATCAGGACAGGGACCGACCGGTTATCTGAGATTACCCTTGTGGTTGCAGAACACCGGTTGTCAGAATGATAGTTCGCGTCCTGTAGGTTGAGGTTAGCCTTTTCCTAGTGCAAATGAATGTATTCGCGGAAATCTGTTCAATTTGGGTTCATTGTTTAAAACGAGAGATTCAGCTGGGTTCCGGGTGAATCTCCTATCAAAACGAAACTGAGTGTATTTCGGCGACAGTTCGCGTTCTTATTCACTGGGTCATTCGGACATTTGCATTCTCTCCGGAATAAAATATTTGAAGCTGGGGCCTGCAATAGATTTATTTTACTATGACATGAGTTTAGCCAAAATTTACACCAATATCCTCGTGTACTTCACGGCCAAAGATGATAATGGTAAAAATATGGCCAAGTGGGATTTAAAAAGCGGAAGAGCAGGTTTGAGTAAAAATATTTGTGCAGTATTACAATTATTACAGAACCCTAGTAAATAACTGATAAGATTAGGAGTTTATGGGACAAACATCCCGGACAAACTTGTTGCAGTGCAATGTACGATGCTTAGAGTGAATGCATTAGTTTTTTCGGCGTCGCTCAATCTCCTCAGCCTTGCGCAAACCTTCCAGTAGGGAAACCAGGGTCGTTTACTCCTTTAACGCTATCTGGACTAAAAGTGTAATATATATGGTATGACAAAACAATACTAGCGCTCACTCAGCTCTTTTTAGAGTAATTAGTAAGCTGAGTGTCGTATGCTTTAAACACAGTGAGAGGTGAATCACAATCAATAATATATGAGCCAGAGTCTATGAACCTGCAGCTTCCCTTCCACGCTGACAAGTTACAATATTAATTTAGGGTATTCCAATCTCTTGTAGATAAACTCGCGCATTGGGCTTGCGTACTTACAATAGTTGATAAAATCACCACATGTAGCAGTATGTATAGGGCTAAAATGTCCAGAGGTTCACAGATCATTAAATATCGGAGATGGTGCCCAAACTACACTGCAGTGTCCACGGTCCTCCAATTATTGGTTTTGTGAGTTTCAACGTGAACTTCAACCCATAACTTTGGTTTCTCGAGTAATTTACAAGCAGCAGGCCACTGCTACTCTATCAACTGAGAAAATCTCCATATACAGTAGGAAAACTACTTTTCTTCCGAGTCTAGATCTTTAGATGTTATGCAAACTCAATTTTCGTCATTTCGAGCATAAACAGAAGTACATGAACTAGGAAATTCCGACACCAAAAGTGTAGGAAGCTTGTGCATAATCAGGCTTACCAAAAAACCTTATATGGATTGGTTTTCGCCGATAAGGCGGAAAATCTGCGTCAGACTTTAGTATTTCTGTGAAACAATATCTCATGCATCCCTTCATCTACGTGTTTACCACCTTCCTTCCGAACAGATGAAAGGATCTTGAAGACGCGCAGCTTGGTCAAGTCAGACGCAAAATTGTGTCAAGGTCACTGAAATACAATAACAAGGCACGCTCAGTTGCCAGCTATAAATCTTCCGCACCATCATTCAATATACCCTCCGCCGACGAGTGGAAAGTTTTGTGAACCTATTCAGCTGAACAAACTGCACTCGACAATTTTAGTCAGCCTATTTTATGTGGCTATACAACGAGGGCTGTAAAACAGACTCAACGTTGGTCACTTTAGTTACAGGATCACTAACAACAACAAGTTTTTACATCTGAACGTTTCTATTGTATTCAGTTCTGGACATGTTTCTGAAAAAAGGCGAAAAGAAGAAACGAAAGTGCTTCCTCAAATTTGAGACGAATGTTTAGAGTGAAAAAAACTATCCCTCGATTGAAAAATACCTGACTGAGACGATATCATTCAAACTGCATTTTTCCATGCAGGTTGGTTGCATGCACCGACCGGAAGATCTTATCTTGTGTAATCAAACCACAGGTTAAGTTATCCATACAGAGAAGCCATCGTTCTGAGCTATCTTTCAAAAGAGCACTAGAACAACGAATAGATCGCAGAATCCTCATTATGCTGTCATCTTTCTTATTAACATATTCAGCTCTTTTCCACCTATTTTGCTTAGGTTAGGTCACCATTCTCCTTGACGTTAGTGACTAACTCTTCCAGATTTAACAGGAAGATTTAGCTTTGTCCCAGAGTTTTGTCCTTTACACTAGGCTGTAATCGATGAGTAAGAATTTCACACTGCAGGCTCTTGGACTGGTTAGAGGTTGGCGCAGTCGTACACTTGAATTAACCCGTGGACACTGTCGAAGCCAAAAAGTTACTAGCTTCGTTATCTATGTTGAGGGTCTTTTCGATATCAGTAAGAGGCGGTCGATGCATCGACAGTGGACGATTGACTGATTGACTGTTTCGGCTGATTCATGGGAAATATATCTACAGTTCTTGATAAGTAAATGCATCCCATATTATTCACACTGACGCATGTCGGAATTAAAATGTCAGCATTTTTAGCCTTTACTGTGCTGAAGTTGACGTGCCTTCCTGGGCGTGAGCCTCAGTAACGTCGTTGACCATTACCGGTGATGACACCCGCGATGAGAATGACGATGACGACGACCGCTACAACTCTGCGTGCCCGCAAACTTTGTACCCTATCGCGGTACCCATCACACTGTTATCCATCTCGCATTCACAAGCATCCAATCGTCGCTGCTACTTGTCACATGTGACTGTTCATTGGTCCAGTTCTCTTATCGTCCAGATGCCGCAGCTGATAGACACGGTGTAATCGGCCAATCCAATCTCCCAAACAGACAAACCACGCAATCAATGTCCTGTTATCGCTCTATCTTGTAGAATTTCACCCCCTTTCGATTCGGTCCTTACATCCAAAGCGTTCCTCCCCTCCCCCTACACAGATCCAGGTGACTCTGCATAACGCTGATCGATGGCGCGACGATAATATGTTAGCTGTTTTGCTTATTTGTCTGCAATCGCTGAGTTGCTTCGAATCCTAACGTATTGGAAGACAGTGGTTACAGTAAACACTTCGGTCAATCGCGATTTGTCAGTATACTCAGACTGAAAGCTACCAGCTCAAAGATGACGTCTTCTGTCTGAAGGTAACTTGAACAACGATATGGGAGATAGTGGCACAAAAAGTTGCTCAAGTGAGCCAGTGTTTTGCACAGGTGAGTCCTCACTACCCGTCGTTATGTATTTTCTGCGTATCAGTGCAAGATGTCTTGACTGCACTTTGGTTGCCATTAGGTCCTTGGATTTGGCTATCAGTCAGTGTCATAACGATAGCATTTCGTTTGAATTGAGCGATCGATTATGGCTCAACCTTGGACAGTTGATGTAAAATGAGAGGAACACAGAATAAATAGAAGACCAGACAGAATGTGTTGGGATTAGATGTGACCTAAGTAACCTATCATGCTCCATATTTATTGCAGTCGATTTGAAAAAAAAAACAGAAACATCACAAACGAGAGCGATTCAGCTGGGTTCCAGGTGAGTCTCTCGAAAAACCAAATTTGATTTTAAATGAGTGTATAATTGCTAATTTCGTGCAATTTGGTTTTAAGTAAAACATAAGGTTGACGGAAACCGGGGACTGCGCTTACCTGATGAGCTCCAAAAAGGGTGAAACCGGTCGTAGGTTGTAAACGGATTTCCAGCAACCCTATGAGTTGTGTATTACAAAAACGCTCATTTTTTTGATCAACTACATTTATTATGAAAAAATGTTGTTAATTAGAAGTAATAATAAGAATGATAATAATAACCTAACTTTTTGGCTGACAATTTCGTAATCTGGAGTTTTCAGTTCTTCGAACAACGGCGTCTCACGGGAAACGGCCAAACCGATCTAATAAGTCTGTTTCTCTTTGGAGGGAGAAAGTTATCAGCACATACTTAAATACGCATCCGAACTTTTGATAACGATATGATTAAAATGGGGCTAGTGCAGAAACACTGTAACTCTCCCTTTTCAATTATGAAAACTAACGATCACTATCTATTTGTATGGCTGTTTTTGTAGAGAACATGAAAACTCTTGAAGCAACACTACTTATGACGTTATAAGAAACTCTTCGATAGTCCACGAGCGTTCTCACCTTTCGTTGGACTCATTAAGCAGGCACACTCCCCAAGTTCCTGCTTCGCGAACAGCGTACCATTCGGGTTCATGTAAGAAATTCAGAAAATATGTCTACCTGATGAGCCTCGAGTTGAGCTAAAGCGTTTGTGGGCTGTCAAACAGTTTTTCATCAACTTTATGTGTTGTGTACCCTCAGGAAACCATAACGCGATATTCCGAGGATGGAAAAATAAGATTGTCTCTTTGCATCACATTGAGTTGAACAATACCATAAACGAGAGCTACACTTGGGATTCAACTGAGTTCACCGTTAAGAACGAATTAGTCTTTAAATCAGTGTACCTCGCGGACAGGACAGGTCCTTTTCCACTGAAGATTACCAAACAGCAGGGGGCGTAACATTTTTGCGCATAAGCTTACTGTTTATTGCGTTCGAATTGAATGAATAAAATGCTACTTGGTTACTCTGGGTTGTAGCAAGCTACAGCGATGGAGGGAGAACAGGGCAAGAACAGTGCAACATAGTGACTCGGGTATAAAAATAGATTTTGCATACGTTTCATCCAAAAACCCAAAACTGGGGCTCCAGCCGTCCACGGAGAGTAGGGAAGCGTGCAGGTAGCGCTTGATATGGACATCAATTATGCCAAGAACGCAGTTCAAAGGCAAATACTGGAGATAAAAGTCACCTGAATAGTGGAACTAACATTGTAGGAGTTCAAGCTGTCCCTAAATTTGTCAAACCAGGAGATGATAAAAATGGTCTTTTCTTATGAAACACCGATCTTCACATGCGCTCTCTATGGTGGAAAAAACACATCAGAATTATAAGTTGGCTCAGATAACCCTCGGACGCTGTCCCAACCGGCACTTCATGAAACTAATTTTATAAGTACGAGTTTCCTGAAAGCTGCACTGCCTAGAAATTACAATGAGTAAGCCCGATTTTTATAGCTGTAGGGGAAGAATGTACAAATGTGATGTTCCTATACCTTGTTCTAAAGAGAATGGGAATGAGTTATAAACAGTTTGTAATAGATTTAGGAAGGGCTGTAGTCTCAAAGACGTGAAGAATCGTACTGCAGTAAAAGGATAGGCAGAAATCTTTGCAGGGGTGGTGGAAAAAGATCAGCTTGAACCAAAAATCACAACAGAATAAGCGCGAACATCTACTGAAAGCGTCCTGTGTTTTAATTTGTCTGTTCTCTGAGTGCTTATTCCTACTTAACACCCGTCAAATGCAAGTGTCGTTCGATTCACCCAACAACATGACAATGACACCATCCAAATGTATTTCCGGCAACTTAGAAGAGCTTAAAATTGTCGCTTTTCCCATCATACCAATTAGCGTTTATTCAATTGTACAGAGAACTACTACCAAAGTAGCGAAATACACTCATTTGCAAACTAATTTGGTTTTGCGAGAAACTCACCTGGAACCCAGCTGAATCTCTGGTTTGTAGTGTTTCCAGACAACTGAATGTGCTGCACCAGGCCGCCTCATGTTTCAAACGCTACGATATTCGAGATATAGCGATACATGTATGTTCATAATGCACCACTCACAAGGTTGCTGAAAAATCGTCGACAGCCCACGACCGGTTTCACCCTTCTTGGGGCTCATCAGATAGGCGCAGTCCCCGAGTTTCCGTCAACCTTCTGTTTTTATTTGAAACCAAATTTCACCAAATTAGCGAACTATACTCATTTGCAGACAAATCTGGTTTTGCGAGAGATTCACCTGGAACCCAGATGAATATCTCGTTTTTGGCGTTTCTAGTACTCTTCCCTACATGTTTATTCTGCAACTAAGCACACTTCCAAGAAGAATTTGACTAGTGTTTATGATGAGCGCTTCTTGATATCTCAAACCATCATACTAGTGAGCATTCGCCACCGTATTGAATCCTGGTTAATTACTATACTAACCGATGTGCCATTTTTCATCCCCCTGGAGAATAAACTCTTAAAGTGTCTCTGGCCATAATTTACCCTATTGTGGTCCTTCTCTCCTAATGACGCTTATTCAAAAGAAGACATTTGTAGTCCGAAAGTTTTCTAGGCAACCTGTCAAACAGTGAATTTGAGAACCGTTGTTGTCAGTTATGCTCATAATAGCATTTAATCTAAGGATTTTTGGAGTCTCAAAAGTGTCGACTGGTTTGCAGCTTTGGTGTAAAGCCGATACTAATTTCCTAACTCATGGATACTTCTGAATACCTGCATTTTTATGGAGGGAGAAAGTTATCAGCACATACTTAAATACGCATCCGAACTTTTGATAACGATATGATTAAAATGGGGCTAGTGCAGAAACACTGTAACTCTCCCTTTTCAAATATGAAAACTAACGATCACTATCTATTTGTATGGCTGTTTTTGTAGAGAACATGAAAACTCTTGAAGCAACACTACTTATGACGTTATAAGAAACTCTTCGATAGTCCACGAGCGTTCTCACCTTTCGTTGGACTCATTAAGCAGGCACACTCCCCAAGTTCCTGCTTCGCGAACAGCGTACCATTCGGGTTCATGTAAGAAATTCAGAAAATATGTCTACCTGATGAGCCTCGAGTTGAGCTAAAGCGTTTGTGGGCTGTCAAACAGTTTTTCATCAACTTTATGTGTTGTGTACCCTCAGGAAACCATAACGCGATATTCCGAGGATGGAAAAATAAGATTGTCTCTTTGCATCACATTGAGTTGAACAATACCATAAACGAGAGCTACACTTGGGATTCAACTGAGTTCACCGTTAAGAACGAATTAGTCTTTAAATCAGTGTACCTCGCGGACAGGACAGGTCCTTTTCCACTGAAGATTACCAAACAGCAGGGGGCGTAACATTTTTGCGCATAAGCTTACTGTTTATTGCGTTCGAATTGAATGAATAAAATGCTACTTGGTTACTCTGGGTTGTAGCAAGCTACAGCGATGGAGGGAGAACAGGGCAAGAACAGTGCAACATAGTGACTCGGGTATAAAAATAGATTTTGCATACGTTTCATCCAAAAACCCAAAACTGGGGCTCCAGCCGTCCACGGAGAGTAGGGAAGCGTGCAGGTAGCGCTTGATATGGACATCAATTATGCCAAGAACGCAGTTCAAAGGCAAATACTGGAGATAAAAGTCACCTGAATAGTGGAACTAACATTGTAGGAGTTCAAGCTGTCCCTAAATTTGTCAAACCAGGAGATGATAAAAATGGTCTTTTCTTATGAAACACCGATCTTCACATGCGCTCTCTATGGTGGAAAAAACACATCAGAATTATAAGTTGGCTCAGATAACCCTCGGACGCTGTCCCAACCGGCACTTCATGAAACTAATTTTATAAGTACGAGTTTCCTGAAAGCTGCACTGCCTAGAAATTACAATGAGTAAGCCCGATTTTTATAGCTGTAGGGGAAGAATGTACAAATGTGATGTTCCTATACCTTGTTCTAAAGAGAATGGGAATGAGTTATAAACAGTTTGTAATAGATTTAGGAAGGGCTGTAGTCTCAAAGACGTGAAGAATCGTACTGCAGTAAAAGGATAGGCAGAAATCTTTGCAGGGGTGGTGGAAAAAGATCAGCTTGAACCAAAAATCACAACAGAATAAGCGCGAACATCTACTGAAAGCGTCCTGTGTTTTAATTTGTCTGTTCTCTGAGTGCTTATTCCTACTTAACACCCGTCAAATGCAAGTGTCGTTCGATTCACCCAACAACATGACAATGACACCATCCAAATGTATTTCCGGCAACTTAGAAGAGCTTAAAATTGTCGCTTTTCCCATCATACCAATTAGCGTTTATTCAATTGTACAGAGAACTACTACCAAAGTAGCGAAATACACTCATTTGCAAACTAATTTGGTTTTGCGAGAAACTCACCTGGAACCCAGCTGAATCTCTGGTTTGTAGTGTTTCCAGACAACTGAATGTGCTGCACCAGGCCGCCTCATGTTTCAAACGCTACGATATTCGAGATATAGCGATACATGTATGTTCATAATGCACCACTCACAAGGTTGCTGAAAAATCGTCGACAGCCCACGACCGGTTTCACCCTTCTTGGGGCTCATCAGATAGGCGCAGTCCCCGAGTTTCCGTCAACCTTCTGTTTTTATTTGAAACCAAATTTCACCAAATTAGCGAACTATACTCATTTGCAGACAAATCTGGTTTTGCGAGAGATTCACCTGGAACCCAGATGAATATCTCGTTTTTGGCGTTTCCAGTACTCTTCCCTACATGTTTATTCTGCAACTAAGCACACTTCCAAGAAGAATTTGACTAGTGTTTATGATGAGCGCTTCTGATATCTCAGAACCATCATACTAGTGAGCATTCGCCACCGTATTGAATCCTGGTTAATTACTATACTAACCGATGTGCCATTTTTCATCCCCCTGGAGAATAAACTCTTAAAGTGTCTCTGGCCATAATTTACCCTATTGTGGTCCTTCTCTCCTAATGACGCTTATTCAAAAGAAGACATTTGTAGTCCGAAAGTTTTCTAGGCAACCTGTCAAACAGTGAATTTGAGAACCGTTGTTGTCAGTTATGCTCATAATAGCATTTAATCTAAGGATTTTTGGAGTCTCAAAAGTGTCGACTGGTTTGCAGCTTTGGTGTAAAGCCGATACTAATTTCCTAACTCATGGATACTTCTGAATACCTGCATTTCTATTTCTTAGTCTTACTTTATTTCCACCCCCTATGCTTCTTATAGCTTTAAACCGTGCACACATATCGTTCACTGCTCTAGTACGGACAGTTTGTAGGCACCCCCCAATGCATGGCATTTCTATGTTTAACCTTTATAGACGTAGAGTTGTTCTCGTACATTAAAATTCTACTGCTTTGGGGGCTGGTAGTTCGTGAACCTTTTGACTTGATAAAGATAACCGGATTTACTCGTTGCCACTTTTACTCCCAGAAGAGGTTCATGTATCACCTGAACCCACCCACTTAACTCCGCACTGACGATATCACCTCAACAGGTGGCAAAATAATTTTGCGGTCCATCTGTCAAGCTTGCCCAAAGAGCGAAGGTTATTGAGCTGAACGCTCGAATTTGTAAGATCCACTCTCATGAATCCTTCATGCATTTCCAAATTCAAACTAACTGATGACGTTCCTCATCTGCTGATCTGCGTCATAAGTTGATAACGTTTTGGCTATTTATCTCTTTTGGATGCTAACATGTCTCAGGATTTTTTCATAAAGAAAACTACTCACAAGGTTGCTGGAAACTCTTCTACAGCCCACGACCGGTTTCGCCCTTCTTGGGTCTCATCAGGTAGGCGCAGTTTTCGAGTTTCGGTCAACATTGTGTTCTACTTGAACCCAAATTGGACTGTTTTCGAGAAATACACTCATTTGAAAATCAACTTGGTTTTCACGAGAGACCCAACTGAATCTCTGGTTTATGATATTCTACAACTGAATGTGCTGAACACAGGCCGCCTCGGGATGCAGTTGGCACTATATTAGAGATGTGTCTCAGGATCATCCATTGAAGTGTTGGCAAAAATAGTGATATGATCCAAGGGACTCTTCAAGTGCCTCAACAGAATCATGAGGATGATCTTACGTAAAGATAAGCTGAGGGTTGTGCAACCAGCCGGCTTTCAAACTAAAGATCCTCCAGAAAACCGATCGGTAGAAAGCAATTTCTGAACTACGTATACAGCTGTTCTTGAGTGAGTTTTACTTACTTTCAAAATATGGGGTCAGAAATCTTAGCTGAGATCAAATGAGCAGAAGAGAATGTTAGTGATACGACAAGTAATTCAATAAAGCCTAGTTAGAGGATGATTCTTTCGCAAAGCAAAGTACTTGGTCCTTTCGCAGAAGGCAGGAAGTAGCCTTCAAACCCAGAATAGTAGAATAATGTCATTCATCTGACATTCAGTTGATTTCCCGTTCTTCCGGTGAATGTTATCCAACCAACTACATTTGTTGTTCTCCGCACACGTTACTTCTCCTCAACTTCAGTAGCTGCTTTCCAAATTATTTTGAGCTCGTGATCTCTCGGTGGGTCCCACGACATATTTACTTCCCTGTGCGAACTCCTTCGATACTGTGCAATGGGAAATTTCCATTGGAATTGTGAATCCATGTAGTCAGCAGAAGGCTAACAAAGGGAGTAAATAGTTACCCCTCATTTGTGGATTTAAGTCAGCAGCACAACTGTGAGGTGTTATTGAATATGGTTGTAATATTTAATACTGATGAGTAGTTGCGGGATTTCGGTTCTTGTATTCACATTACTCTCGTTGAAATATCCCCCAATGATGAAATACAGTGATTTTCAAATTAAGTAAGTGTTGAGCGGAGACTCAAATGAATCTCTTGTTCAAGTATGAATCTGCTGCACGAAGCCTGCCTCAAGTTTCAGTTGGCAAGATATTCGAGATACCGCAGTATATTTTCTTAAGCTGTTTTTTGTGTCACGATAATTTTATCCAACATGTTGAATGTGATGCGATTGAAAAAAAGGTGCACATTCACTTCAAGAATACAATGAACGAGTGATTCATTTGAGCCTGTCGTTGTCAGCAACGTAATTCGCAAATGATTGTATTCAGTGAATCGTGTACAACCCTCTGTTCGAGTAGAACTCGGGGACCAGGCTCGCCTGTTGAACCCCAAGAAGGGTGAAACCAGTAGTGAAGTATCAAAGAGGGTTTAGCGATCTCCAGCTTGATGCGTTATGCCAGGCAAATCACCCACCTGCTTAGATCATGCATGCTAACAAGCCCGCTATTCAGGGTCAGTATACCTGTGTGTAGGGTCAATGGCAGTTTTCACGTGCTGACAGCTCGCCCCTGTTCTCATCATGGTTACTGTTTCAAAAGAAACTTTATGCTAACTCCCTCTTGATCGACCTCCATATCGAGTGGATCAAATCAACTGCGTGCAGTTTAGTATTCAGGAAACCTGGAGTCAGCACCGATTGGGTGGACCCTAAGAATGGCTAGATGGCCCGAATGGTAAGATCGTGAATTTGCTGGCCGGAAGGTCTGTGTTTCGAACCCGACCTCTGCCACTCGACTTCCCCTGTCTAGGCTTGGGTAACCTGGCACTATCCAAGCCCTCGTGCAACCTTCAGGTGGCGTAGCAGTTAGGCGCCGGAAGGATGCTACAGCTGAAAGAATGGCCAAACCGGTGTGGGGTTTTCGAAGAGCTGTTAGCACACTCCAGACATGTTTCTTTTATCGTATTTCAGTTTATGTTGACCACAGAATGATATTCTCTCATTTACATTAGTATTACATTGGATGCCTTTTATCATCAAGCTTTGTAGTGCTTGCGTATTCAGTCTGAACGGTACAGATGAATTCCTAGGCATTCTACTGAAATTGTTGGCTTAATCCCACACATGACATTCCTCTTGGAATACAGTGATACAGTGTGAAGGAAACGAGCACGAGTAACCTGTTCCATAAGTCTTTTATCTTCTGGAAAACACGCCGAGGAACAAGCTTTTCGGAGAGAGGTCCCTTCAGAGAGAGGGAGAGAGAATATGCTAGAAACTAATGTTTGACAACTTGACCCTTGGATTTTTTGCTAGAGACAGGTCAACTGGATGCTGGTAGATGCTGAAGATGGAGTTTAATGAGAACGACTATTTGTTCATCTCCATGAAAGTTTACGCGAAAAATAGGTACTGTAGTTACTATCCCGGCATCAAGTACATTCTGTTGTAAGAAAAAGAAGTGATCTTTGTGGGGTGAGGATGATTTTCAATCAAGGGACAAGCTTTCCCAAAAAAATGAGCGCTTTACCTCATTCTTCTTGTTACTTTACATAATTTGCCGAAACACTATCTTTTCCACGCACTTAGCATGTGATGAAATTCCCAAAAAGCACTCATTCGGGATCTACGGTGAACAAAACTGCTGGTTTGTATTGTGAGTAATACATCCATCAACATATATAGAGTTTTGTAAGCCAACATATTTCGGCATGGTCTAGAATATCAGCCGCAAGGGTAGAACACCAACCAACCATTCGTAACTAAGTCCCTACCCATACTGGCATTCTGACGAGATTTGTCATGCACCTGTTCTCCACACCTCACTTTTTGTTTGCTTTCAAGAAATATTCGTCTTTTTCCCTTGGCCATCATCTAGTTTCACATTAGAAACAGGGACCTCTTCTTTACAAGTTATCAGATAGCTACAGTCATGTGTCACACTGCGAGACCATCACGTGCCTTCCCTTGGACGGATAACTGTTTCACTGACTGGCTCGCCGTACATGTAAGCTATCGCTTCCCCAAATTTTAACTTTTAAAAAGCATGATTGCGAGCAAACCCAAGCACGAGTGGATCAAATTACCTACGTCGCCACCATGCCACACTCGTTCAACCATAGTACCACTTAGTTCTGACACATGATATGGAAGCAGGTTGCATCCGCTCTGCAGATTTGCACACAGGTTTGTAAAAAGCCTAATTTTGTCGGGCTGCTTGCGGATGCGCAGCGGAAAATCGTTGGATCGCAAAGGCTTCTGTCGTTTATGGAAGTCATAAATTAGCACACCCAGTCCTCGTTTTGAACGGTTACGGCGGTAATCAACACCTAAAGCGTTTGCATACGACACCTCCAGCACATGATCTCACCTTAACCACGTCCCTCAGTTCCTCAGATAAGTGGTAGAATCCCTTGTCTCCTCATCCCTGTTGAATCAAATTCGGTGCACACTTCATTGAACGACAGGAATTTGCAGCAGCGAATCCCGGTGACTTCCCATTAGATAACTGTGTATTTGCCATAGGGTGTTATGAGTTGTCATACTGGCATCATGTAAGCCGGCATTGCCTGCCTCTCGATTATGTTGTTTGGCAGAAGCGTAGATGTCTCATCATGACCCACCAGATCATTCGAATGTACTGAAGGGCAGATGATGGATTTCCAAACAAAGACAACACCATATACGCTTTTAGTCGTACAGGTAGAGTTTGAAGGCCATTGTGTATGTTTTCGAGTTACGTGTGAGTAGATCAGCTACTTGCAGGTGGACCTTGAATACGTTAACCATAATTAAATGTCACTTGCTAGATGAAGGTTATCTACTACAATGTTGTACGAGCAATGTAAGAGGAAACGTTCACAACTCAGCTGGATAACGTTCCTCACGAATGGATTTGTAATTTTGCAGATGTGGAGGGAAACTGCAAATGGACTGACTGCTGAAAGACGAATGACCGCAGAAGACATCATTATGGTAAGCATTCTAAAACGAATACCAAAAGTGATTGGCTTGAGGTGAATCGCTCAGCTTCCGTAGTCCTCAGCAGAACCAACTATCTCCATCTTGCTCGTACTCTTTGTCGACTAATCACCATAGTGCCTGTGGACAGTCATCGTATTTTTGTCCCATTGCCTTCGGGTGTTCACATTTCGTCCCAGACTGTCCAAGCCTAAGCTAACTGGTTTTGCCTATAAGTGAGCATTCTGCAATGCACACCGGTGATTAAATCGTGCACACGATTAATAAATACCATGGGCATGTCTCCATCTGATGAATATATCTCGAGTTACTTCCTGCTACCACCCTGTAATCCCCCCTGTATGTACTTTGCAGTACCTTGTCCAAAAAAATACTAGTTTGTCCCTGTTAATACTAATTTAATAAGTGACTAAACTTCACTTACGCACAACTTGGCGTTCAAATAGAAATAAGATTGATGGGAACTCTAAGACTATGCTTACCTGGTGAGCCACAGGAAAGTTGAAACCCACGGTGGGCAGTCAAGGATTTTGAATCAGTTTTATCACCAGCCCTGTAATAAGCTCATATGTTCCCGCTTTCAAAAATTGGTTTGGTTTCGAGAGGTCCTTTAAATCCGTAAATGATGATACACTGGCACCGAGAGTGAATCAATATTAAGACAAACCATTAGCCTGAAACATAAATCGCTCCAGACTATATTCGACAATAAATTCTCACATACGCGTATCGCGAAGAAAATACACAGAATGAAGCGGGACATAATGGTACGGAGCATTTCTGCGGTTTCCAAATTAGACAAGGCATTTTGCCTTTCACTTTAACGACTGAATCTAATGAAAACCAACTTGAAGTGTCATCTGCTTATTAAAGACAATAAGCGGTAGTGAGTGGCTTCTTCAGACAAATTTGAAGATGTCTGGAAAAAAACACCCAAATAGTTACTGCGAAAGACAAGACGAATTTAAATGTGTCTGGAAGGATAATATTGATGTGTTTATAGATGGGGGAATGAGAATCTTCAGTTGAACAATGAGTAACTTACATCCAGATGATTTTTGGGATGTCTCCTGTCATCTCCGGCGATGAGGTTGGTTGACTGGTCTCGTGGGATTTGGGCTATAAACCACATTGACTGTCCTTCCTAGCAAGCCCGAGAATCGATGTGGTGTCACAACCATTACGTGTCGAACACGAGTGCAGTGGGCTGTCTTTTGGGATAGGAGTCAGGGTCACATGAGCCAGACTAATCCCGTGGCAGACGGATGCCGAAAGACGTGGAAATTAGCAAGTGACGAAGGCCATGTTGATATTTTTGTCAGTGTGGCCATATGGCACACATTTCATTTCTTCAGTCTCTTACTTGGCTCTGAGGGGTTTCTGGATTCTGATCAGGAAAACAAATTCGTGTCGTTCTCACTCAAAATACGCTCGTAAGTACGAAATTAATGGAGAGCAGTTGCCTGGGGTTAAATACTTGGCAGAATTTGTCCGGGAAACAAATAGTGGTTTGAAGATCGAATCCTGCAAGCAGCACGCCATTTGATACCACCAGAATTCTCCGTAATTACTGGCGATTATACGAATGGTACTGGGCTTGTGAAAAAACCGCGGTAGCAGCATCTCTTAACTTGACTTAGCAAGTGTATGTGGCGTCAAATGACCAGGCCATCCATCGCAATGGCCTCGGATTTAGGCGATCAGATATTAGTTACTTGGTTACCCCACCTAGCATAAGTTAATTTTTCTACTGTACATAGTAAGTTAACATCAGAAATTCTTGTCGATAAGCAAATTAGTTGCGAACTAATGTTTATTGATTAGTATGTCCCGAGCTTGCAGGGCTTGATATGGCCGCTAGTATGTGCACCAAATACCTATCGACATTCGTGCCTTACATTCTGATTAAACGGAGTGCTATCTTCACGGGAGAATTAAACTTTACTGATACAGGTGTTTTTGATATCTGGGTGCAATTTCTCGCAGACCGCGAGCGATATAGAGACATAATGCATACCTCGAAATACATACTCATCTGTTGCAAGACAGTTATTCCAAACTGAGTTATGCCATGGTCCACAAAGCACCTCCTCGTCAATCCTGGTATATCTGACTGCTTTCCCCGAGCCCAACAACTTGGTATCGAAAAAAGACTCACCGACTAGGAACACAACAGCTTTATCGGAAACAAGCGGGTGCGCGTAAGCACAGCGGCCTCGCGCTGTATTTTTAAGGACACCGTTTGGCCTTGATCCAGAGCTGTTTTGCACATATTTTGAAGGGTAGTGTCTGATATCAATCCAAGGCTCTCTGATCGGCGTTTAGTGAAGATTGAGGGTTTCAGTAGGCTCGTATGTTCTGGGATGATCTTCAAGAACCTGACCTTCCTGGCATTTCCTATCATTACAGAATAAATTGAATACAAAACAAGCTTACAGGTTTCAACCACTTCCATAAGTCTAGTCTAAAACGGAAAACTCGTTAAAAGTCCCCGAAAGGGGTGATTGAATCCGTCAAATTCCTCACTAAAGGCAAAGAAATTGATGAAAAAAACTTATGTACTGGCAGAGTGCGCATCGATTCCGGGCTATAAAGTTATAATTCAACAGCTGAGATGACGGAGGTGATATATAGTGAAAGCTACAAGCAGATGATAGATGAAAGTACTACACACAACGTGGTTATTGCGAGAAGTCACATGTGTGTAGGTGTGTTCTATTCTGGCCTTACCAAGGTGTGTCGGGTCGTTCATAACACACGCAGACTGCTCATTTCAAGATTTATTGGGGCATTTCCTAACGCCTCCTGGTTATGTTCTCTCAATTTGGATACCAATTACAAACTATTAAAGCATGAGCATGGTGAGTGAGAATGATACAAGCTATTGACAGAAATTCATCCAGTAGTCTAGATTGCCTCAGTTGGTAAGTGATTAGCAGTTGTGAATACGCTCAGATATACATTTATTTCATCCAGTTATCTCGCAGAAATCCTAGAAGCCAACCTTTACCGGATCTGAATCGGTACTCGACAGACTCTCCGACACTAGCTATCAAGCGGGTTACTATAAGTTCAGAACTTGGGAATTGAAGTGCACTGTTTTCTTAGGCTTGATTCATCTTTTCTTGACGCCTATTTGGAGTTACCCACAGTGTTGTCTACAACGCAATTAACTTATTACAGTAAGCAATGTTGGTAACCAGAGCACCTACCAAATTCACTGTTTTTACATCCAAACACCGCTAAATACTGATCAGTACCGTGCTGCGTTTTGCAACTGCCTTTCTCGCAGACAAAAATTCGGATGTGACGTTTCCACCTATGTGGTCAAGGGCGGTCTCCGAATTTTACACTCCTTTCATGCGTTCATACGCAGGACAAAACGGTAACCCTTTCAGTCCATGAAAATATAGCATATTAGATATTACGTTACCGGTGATGCATCCACCTTCGGGCACGTCGATATCTCAATGGACTCCCAATGTCAGCACCCATGAACTAGGAGCCTCTCTCGCAAACCGTGGTGAAACCAACAAGCCCGCACTGATGCCGCAGTTTGATCGCATCCAAGTATCGATACCGGAAGTTCTGCTACCAGAAAATCTTGAGCGGGATACTCGCGAAACGCCGAATTTTGGGCAAGTGAATGACATACAAGGCCACTGGAAACGTTCCGCAGCTTCAAGACTGACAAGGTATATTTGTAACATTTGGTACCTCTTTGAATAAACCGCTAAATTAGACTCAATAATCAGTTTAAATTTGGATAGTGTTTCATTTTATTCATGCTAATCTGCATCAGTAATCCTAAGCAACATCTGGGACGGAAAACAGAACACCTCATCACAAGATAATCGGAGAGAATAAGATCATAGTAAGGACCCTCATCGTAAATATTTGAGAGGGAGCCGGGCCGTCATTTTCTTTGCATACAATGCCATTTCCCATTTTTGTTTTGGGGACTGAATCCCAGGTGAACAGGAGTTGCAGTCACGGATTTCTCGGCTCACCAATAAATAAAACGATAGGACATTTGCTTAAGCAAAGCATAGTACCACCTATCTATTACTCGCGGACAGGTACTCTGCTGGCTGAACTGCCACAAAGATTGTCCCACATTCCGCTAATGTACCTGAACTTCATGAGTAACGTGGTAGGAATTCGATGTTGAGACTACAAAAAAAGGCAATAATTCCATGATATAGTACACGATAGCAGGTGAAGCTTACTAAGATCAAGGCCGTAAAACTGCAGCTGAAAAGCAGATAAATGCATTCACGTTTATTCTTGGGGCCGCTCATACTACAATATACTATTCGTAACTACATCGCTGTCGTATGAACAGTCCGCCTCCATTCCTGGCGCCATTATTATCCTGAGTATACACCGAAACGAGGAAGCACCGCACCCGAGTTTTACTCTGAGTAGAGTTCACCAGAAGTGCACATCCTTGGCCGCGTCGGTGCTTGAACTCTGAGTATCTGACAGGTGAGTCAAGCGTTTTACTACTACTCCACCAACGCACGCTAGGCGCACCTAAATTATCATGTCCAAAACGAGCGAACTTGCTCCTGCTTGAGCGGTGTGAGTGATTTGGCAGACAACGCGAACAACAAACCACTACCTGTCCTTATTATGTCGGCCAACTGTCTCTTCTGTAAGAAATTCCCACTCAGATAAAGACGCTGATGCTTGAAACCTGATGGACTACTTCTGATTACTTGCGGGTGGCTGCGAGATTCGGAATTAGCAAGTACGGAACAATAAAACAACACCAATAGTTTCATACTCCTTGCAAGTAACAATGAGCGGATATGTTGAATAGATCCTAAGGTGAACCGCCAAATCAATCATCAGAATTTTACTGGTAGTGTGAAGAGATTTGAGGCCTTCAGGTGAAGCCATTCCATGCTGAAAAGCCGAGAAGCACTGTACGCTTGTTTCACCCTACTGGGGATCATACACAGTGTGCGTTCCACGACACTCCATGTGGTTTCGAACCCACGACCTCCCGGCTAGTAGTTTGAACATGTAACCTACTGGGGATCATAAACAGTGTGCGTTCCACGACACTCCATGTGGTTTCGAACCCACGACCTCCCGGCTAGTAGTTTGAACATGTAACCGTTTACACGTCAGTGGCTGGTCAGCAATCTGATTAACTCCCAGGTAGACAGAATATAGGATAGAACAGACAGGAAATAGAGCTAGAATTTCGTTCGAATTGCAGCTGATCGATAATTAAGTAGGCCAGCGGGTGATTAATCCAATATACTGATCGGTGACGGATGATTGTGACAAGGATTAAGTATATAGAGTATCATCTGCTACGACGCATGTTGCTTTTGTTGGATTTGCAACTGTTGCTTCACAGTGACAACAAAACACTGACACCAATTCCAACATTATTGCTACTAATAATAGTGGTATCGTCTTCCATATTGATCAATTTGATTGAACAGAAAACCTTTTTACCTCAACCAAGAATAAAAGCTTTGTTCACACTTCTAGTTAAATAAGTTCTCTAACCGTTTAACTTACGGTTTAGCTGCAACAATTATGCCGTTGATCGTTAGAAAACCCGTTCGCACACAGTATGCTTCGATATTAGGGCTTTTGCAATGCACTTCTAACATAATTGGGAACCTGGTCAGTTTGGTAAAAATAAAGCTTCCCCTCACGGGTTTTTTATTAGTTTTTGGACGGTGGAGGGTAGTTAACGTTTTAGGTGCTACAACTGACGTGATTTGTGGTGGTACACCTTTGAACATTTAATGACTTGGGTGATATATCTTAACATACTATGTTTCATTGTCATTAGGGGCGATTCTGGCTCGGGCGCTTCAAAATCTTCCACCTGGAACACAAAACCTGACCACCTTACCACCAATCAACCAACGGAGCAGGATACGAAATCTAATTATCAACCAATTAGTGAAGGTTCGAAGATATGTATAGTTTCTACTTTTGATCGGAGTAATTTTGTATCACCTCGCCAATTTATAGCGAATTCTTCTGAACACAGCGTATCAAATGGCAATCCAGGAGATCAAAGTCCTTACAAAGAGAGACAGTCTCAAGTGGGATCAACTACTTCCCTAAACCACGATGGAAACGTCAGTGAACATAAAAACTCTAGATCAACCGAGTCGACGTCAGCACACATCCTTCCAGCTTCCCCGTCGGATATGACACACCACGGTAAGCTGAAGCAGAGCTGGCATTCAGAAGTCCGGTTCCCCAACGAAGAAATGCCAACCTTCGCCGCCGCAGCTGCCGCAGCCTTCGGTGAATTCGATCGAGCAGCAGCGACTGTTCACATGCTTCGAATATCCTCGTTAGCGAGCAAGTTACGTAGCAAGTCACGTAACCTAACAGGTGAGATCACTATTTGATTAGCTGATTATCCCTAAAGTAGATGAAATGACCAAATGAGATTCCATGCATTTCGGTTTAACTGTACCTGGTTATCCTAGCTTTACCATTTTCAGTTGAAGTTCTGTCTAGCAAGATTGACAGGAATGACTTTTCGAAATGAAGTGCACGGGAATTTATTTGTTTCCAGTGGTGTGCCACCAGAGTAGATGTTATTGAATGTAGGTGGTAATCTTTTGAAAGTCAAAGCATCGCTTAGCTTTTAGTTTTCTTTTAAGTCACTGGTGGTAGTATCGTAGTCAGTTTAGAGGAAACAGTTTGATTCACGTCCATATCATTTCCATACGAACAGTCCTCAGGAAATTATTCGAGCGAGTAATTACCGAAGCCCGGAAGCAGTACGCTTTAGTTTTGCTTTTGTTAGGGCTTGCTATCAGTGCACATCCTTGGTCTTGTCGGAGTTGAACTCCAGACATGTGATTCGAGCCCGTCGCCGCTATCCCACTGTCACACGCTGGGCGTACCTGAGCAGGTGAGCTTGTCCGCACTTGAGCGGTGTGATCGGTTCATCCAACTTCCCGAACAACGACCCAGTAAAGCCCTTATTGCGTAGGTCGATTGGCCCGCCCCTAATGAGTTCCCACTCAGGCAGCACCACGGACGCAACCACCTACAACAAACACAAAAAACCGTTCAGTAGGCTTGAAGCGTCACTGACGGCCTGACTGGGAAGTCCTAATGGGCGAGTCAGTCGACCAACACAATAAGGACAGTTCCTGGTTCGTCGTGTTTCTCCGCTTCGGTGTGTACTCAGTAGAATAATGGCACCGGGACTGGTAAAGGACTATCAATACCAGAGTGAGGTGAACGCGAATCCAGCAAATGCATCAACCACATAAAACAGTCGAGGTCCTCTTGGTCTCAGCAGATGGCCCACAGTTACTAGGTTCAGACTCTCATAGCTACAACCATCCACTCTGAGATTTTGAATTTCGCGGTTAAAATCCATCGATGAGTTCAACTATCAATAATTTCTCTGCCCAAGCCTATGTCGTAGCTAAACGACGGATGTCTCCATTACCTGGACTCAAACACCACATGTATGTCACATTTCCCGTAACTTTAGAAGGTTGGACAAAATTAAACCCGTTCGTACTTGTTTAGATATAACAAACCAGTTACCTGTGTTCTGTATTCAAAAAGCTGCGTTATGAAACCGGTGCTTAAGGCTGTTCACATCCGTCAAAGCACCAAAAGTGCACCCAGTTAATGCCATGTTTTCTTGAATAAAGTGATTGTGAAAAGCTGGAATAGAATTTTTACAGGATACGATTTTTTCTTAGCCATACTGGCTAGAAATCACAGAATTCAATCGGTCATTTTTAGGAAAGTTGGGGGAAAACGGATTTTGTTGCTTACGTGGTACGATAACGTGCTAGCCTACTCCCGCTAAACATCGCGCCTATCTACATCCTATGAAACGTCATGCAAAGTCAATCATGATATGACCTCACAATGATCATTCTGGTGTTTTGGCCTTCCACACTACACAAACTTGTCAATTTAACGTTTTTAACATGCATATTGCTCCGTACAGTGCCAAAATTTGATGACCAGGATATGTTGTCGCCATTTCCAGCCATTACTTTCTTCCAGGTTTGAGCGACACTATCTTTGGTACGTACGCTGAAGCTCACTTTATAAAGTTTCCTCTGCAACCAAGAAAAGGCTACTTACAGCCAACCCTAGCGACCAGCTTATGCAGAAATGGACTAGGTTAAGACTACCGTATGAAAAATTCCAGTGTGATACGAGAGCTGTGTAACAGATCGATGCATGTATGCTACCCAGAATAAGTTTTACGACAAGATCAATCGACAAGTAACATGTAAAAATAAGTTCAGTGGGTCCTTCTAAATTCGCATCTGCAATGGTCAAATAGCTCCAGAATTTGAGTGATCTCGCCCCAACTGTTTACGGGTAGGGACATTTTTAAGCAACGTGCCAGAAGGCATAGTGATCGATATTCTTTGTGACGCCAATCACCCTCTTGTGCATGATCATAGATGTGACTGAGTCTCATTTTTGTTAGTTAATGGGCAGTTTGAGACGCACATAGTTCCGTTCTCTGTCGGGCCTAGTCCTTCGTGTGCCAATTATAAATGAAAGCATTTCTTCCTTTCCTGAGACACCATTCGATAAGTGAAACCAAAAGTCGCAACTTCCGGGGCAGGTATCTTCCGAAGGTACTCTGTTCAGAGAAAATTAGTGCCTTAAAATAACAATCAGGCATTTCAGTGATAAAATGACGATCTTATAGCGGCTCAGTGGTCAGCTTGACGTCTCCGTACTAGTGTTTTTTAGCAGAACAAACATCAGAGTTGCACGTGGCGTATTACTGCCAAAAACAAGTCAAAACTGCTGCGCACATCCAATATGCATTGGCAGGCAGCAGGCTCTGAGCGGACACTAAAATGCCATTGGTTGTTGAACCCAAATTGTTGACCAGTCACACCTAGCGATCATGCCAGACCGAGTTTGATTTTTTAAGGATTGCAACATCCAATTTTCTGCCCATAGCTGGTTTGGCGTAGGATTCCGCATATTAATTAGGAGGCCGTTGGTTAAATCGTTTCAGTAGTCCCCATGGAAAACCCTAACTTCGAATTATTTATCCTAAATACCTTCAACATGGCCGATGAAAACCTTGGAAATCGCACTCCCGTTTCCTCCTTTTTAGAGCCCATCAGATAGGCCTATTTCGAAATCCATGTTAACCGTATTCCTTGTTCGAGCGCGAAATTTTCTTTATGTTGTATTAAAGACTCCTTTGCGAGCTGTTTTGGTGTTAGCGGGAGATTCAGCCAAAATTTACTTGAATCTCCGGTTTAAAGTATTCTTCGATCGAAGCCGCTTAACAGGGTCCAATTCAAGTTTCTCTTGGAGAGATTTTCAAGATATCGAAGAACGTTTCATTACTACCTGGTGATCCCCAGGTAGGGAGAAAGTGTCGCCAGACTGCCCAGGTTTCCGTCGAATCAGAACGGCTTCTGAAATGATGACTTCTCCTTTTTGCCGAACACCCAGATGGTGACTATTACAACCGAGGGGTTCAAATGAACTTCAGTTGAGTCCCTCGTCAACTCCAAATCAATTTCCAAAACACCGGCTATCTGGGCATTTAACATATTCATGTATGAAATTAGTGAAAGCCAATGTAGGGGAAATTTTGGGCGTGAGGTTCACCCGAATGATCGAATGTGCAATAAGCTGTTTGGTTTAGGAGAAAATCCAAAAAACACATGGTAGCATATCTTGTACAACTATTGTGTTCGTGCAACGCGTGGATACTGCTTGACGCTTATCGCCCTTAAAATTGGATGAGCTTTTCTGACAGTATGCTGCATCAGTAGAGTGTTAGTTCTCCGAATATACATATATACAGGTAATATATTAGAATATTTGTAGCTTGGGTGCATTAGTTGGTAATTGATCAGGTGGCTGTAGATCAGAGCGCTGTTGTTGGTGCGCACTGAAGATATCTCTTCGAATGGTGACGAAACGGTTGCAGATCGACTGCCAAGCTCGGTGAACAGAACAACAGCCACCTGATCAGTTGCCATATATATATATATATATATATATTACCATGAGAAAAAGAGAGTTAAATTTTACTTTAAGTTCCTTTTGACCATCCTACATTCAGATGGACGAGAATGTGTCAATTGCGGTGCCACACAGACGCCACTGTGGAGACGTGACGAGACTGGTCACTACCTATGCAATGCATGTGGTCTCTACCATAAAATGAATGGCACAAGTCGACCGTTGATCAAACCCAAACGACGCATGGTAAGTAAAGAATGTTCATGCATGCAAAGATTTCTAAAACTCTGTCAGGTCTCATTCAACTTTTGTTGGGATAATATGGACCATCACTGATTATGTACAGCTGCATTTAATTCCAATAGGCCAACAGTAATAATTATGGGTATAAATATATTTTGTTCTCGGTGGTAGTATGGATGACATGACATAGCTGATTAATACTAGTATGCATTCTGGGAAACCGATGGAAATGCCGCCCACCACTAAGTGCGCTAATTAGGGTAATTTTCCTTGGTTCATGAGTTGATACACTTCGAAAGAATTATTTGTACATCAGTCTGGATTTCCAATAAGTGGAAGTCATCAACAACGATGGTAGTCCATTAAGAGTCGAAATTCGTAAACAAGTGGATGGCGCAGTACTCTCAGTTTCTAAGAGTTAACGATCACTGGAGATTAGGTAAAACTATTGGGCAGGCAACATCAGGGGGAAGACTACTGACTGATGAAAAAATGTGTGGCAAGAGTCTCACAGCAAGCCAAGCAGTAGCAGTTTCTGCCTGATAGTGCTACCCAAGGGTGCTAACTACAGCTTTACCAGAAAAATCAGCAGCACTAACTTAGTGGACAGGCAGCTCTGAGTAGCAGAAAAATTCTTGAAAGCTAAATAACTACCGCTCGAAAATGAAAATGTGAAGTGTACATTGCTCAGCATATCCTTTGCTCTAAGTGTAAGGCGGTGAATTTTCTGGCCACTTGGTGATCTTTCTACTCTCACCTGATGGGAAGTAACAAAATCAAAAAGATTTGTTCCCCTGAGCTTCTTAAAATCCGGAATAACCAGTACCAGTCAACATCCATGTGGGTTCTAGGCTCAGTGCCTGGGACCATCTGGGCGAATCAGTGGCTAGAGAGTTAAATTTTACTTTAAGTTCCTTTTGACCATCCTACATTCAGATGGACGAGAATGTGTCAATTGCGGTGCCACACAGACGCCACTGTGGAGACGTGACGAGACTGGTCACTACCTATGCAATGCATGTGGTCTCTACCATAAAATGAATGGCACAAGTCGACCGTTGATCAAACCCAAACGACGCATGGTAAGTAAAGAATGTTCATGCATGCAAAGATTTCTAAAACTCTGTCAGGTCTCATTCAACTTTTGTTGGGATAATATGGACCATCACTGATTATGTACAGCTGCATTTAATTCCAATAGGCCAACAGTAATAATTATGGGTATAAATATATTTTGTTCTCGGTGGTAGTATGGATGACATGACATAGCTGATTAATACTAGTATGCATTCTGGGAAACCGATGGAAATGCCGCCCACCACTAAGTGCGCTAATTAGGGTAATTTTCCTTGGTTCATGAGTTGATACACTTCGAAAGAATTATTTGTACATCAGTCTGGATTTCCAATAAGTGGAAGTCATCAACAACGATGGTAGTCCATTAAGAGTCGAAATTCGTAAACAAGTGGATGGCGCAGTACTCTCAGTTTCTAAGAGTTAACGATCACTGGAGATTAGGTAAAACTATTGGGCAGGCAACATCAGGGGGAAGACTACTGACTGATGAAAAAATGTGTGGCAAGAGTCTCACAGCAAGCCAAGCAGTAGCAGTTTCTGCCTGATAGTGCTACCCAAGGGTGCTAACTACAGCTTTACCAGAAAAATCAGCAGCACTAACTTAGTGGACAGGCAGCTCTGAGTAGCAGAAAAATTCTTGAAAGCTAAATAACTACCGCTCGAAAATGAAAATGTGAAGTGTACATTGCTCAGCATATCCTTTGCTCTAAGTGTAAGGCGGTGAATTTCCTGGCCACTTGGTGATCTTTCTACTCTCACCTGATGGGAAGTAACAAAATCAAAAAGATTTGTTCCCCTGAGCTTCTTAAAATCCGGAATAACCAGTACCAGTCAACATCCATGTGGGTTCTAGGCTCAGTGCCTGGGACCATCTGGGCGAATCAGTGGCTACTTGGTTGTCCTTTACATTTAAATTTGATCCTAGGTTCGTTTGCCATCTCCACATACAATGTTGCTATTTCTGAAGTTATTCTATTCAGAGGAAGGGAGTTGGCCATTTGTTAGAATCCATTAATCGGAACCTACATTATTGCTTACGAGGCTGGCGCGCTGAATACTGATTCTGACGAAGCATTCAGGAATCTCCCGGTCACAGCGAACGACACGGTTTTCTTGTGTCCAGAGCGCTGAAGAACATCGTTGGGCAAATATTTAGAGGTTCTTATCATTTGACGTTTCGAATATTCCCCACATAAGAAATCTGATGGAACACAAACAACAATCACATCGTTTGCACTAGAAGGCCAGCAGCAGTTACGCATGGATATGACCATTATTCCAAAGAAAGTGATGTAGACTTGTTCATTCTTATGGAACCTACATGGAAGAAATGAGTAATATGACAAAGTTGCATCTGTGGCTATCCACCTATAAACCGTTCTCAGGGATCAGTCCCTTTGTAGGTTGTTCCTTGTCCCATGGTGGTGCTATCTGCTTGTAGTTTTTTGTACCAGGGTACCCAAAACGTGTTTAATGGGCAACTAGTAACATTTCTTCCCAGTCAATTTAAGGTTTGTGTTTCTGGAGTACTGACTGCTAGGAAGATTTTTGTCAGAGTGGGACTGATTATGATTCCAATGAGGGTCACTCCTTCAGGAAGCCATATCCAATACGAATTCATAAGTTTCTGCTGAGCAGTTTCCGAAGACAGTTTCCAGTAAAGTGAGTGGCCACACTGATGTTGCCTCGCTCAGATTGTGCAACGCAGGTCGCTCAGATATGCAGTGATGTCTAGTGCCGAATCAGCAACAACTTAGCATAAAGTTGGTTCTGAGTGTGATAGTGCGGTAAATATAAACTTTATGTGTGATTACTCTTCCCTGAAAATGCAAAGGAAGCAAAGAAACTAGTCGGAAAATTCGCTCAGCAGAAGGTACGATAGATTTATCGAGAGTGGTGCCTCTGATGCATAACTTACTGGTGACCACTGCGCCAACTAAGTGCAGACAAACAACGAGTGCCATGGTGTTAAATCTTCTTCGCGTAAGCTGTATCCATCCAGATGACTCGACAAGAATTCAGAACTTTTTTAGCATCTAACACCTCTGAAGATACCTGGAAAACAAACTTATAGTCAATTAAATCCTTTGCCACCAAGATTGCACAAAAATTGTGCCCAAAGCCAAATGCGTGACTATTACGCATGCGAAGATGTTAGCTGAAAAACGTTGATAACGTTTCATAGACCGCTGTAAAAAGTAAAACGCATGAGGAGTCACTTGCACCACTCGATCGGCATGCGCCCTTAAGAATATTTAGTGCTTCTGAATCACCCTCCATTGATTTAAGTGTGAATGTGCACACAGGTGGTAGTTCATGAATACACTGTCAAGGCGGCTCTGAGGTCGAGTTCGAAAGTTCACAGCGTTAGACAAACCACAATCCAAGCAATGATTTGTAGAATATGCCGCTGACTAGGAAGAAAAGTATTTCGGGAAAACCCCCAGATCTGCGCGTGGGCATTCTGGGGAAGCACAAATATGAGGAGAGACCTGTACTGGATGGAGCATTTTGGTCTGAACAAAGTCTGTGTACAAAGAACAGCATGAAGCCGATTTCTTCATGTGGCCTACAGCAAAGATTCAAGCAGTCGATTACACTACCTCCAATTTCCTTGGCTGTTGAGTCCCACCCAGCTCACGGTATCGAAAGTTCCGGTATGAACCTGTATCACCAGCACTCCTGCATAAGCACTGCTAAGGCGTTCCTGTAAATTTTTCTAGTATGAAGATAACGCAGGTCATTGAGTCTTCCAACGGTAGATCCCACATTCAGTTAACAAATTCACAAGAACCAACTTTCAAATGGCTTTAAAACTCAGTGACTCTATCAGGGATAATCCGTAACGGGAAACTCACTCGTTGACTAGCAGTGGTGCCATTGTCTAGGCATCTTGGTTAAGCAGTAAATATGTCTTGTGATATTTGGTGAAATGGTGCATTACGGCTGAAAACCATCTGTTACTTTTCTGCGCTGAAGGAAGAGGACTACGTACTTTGACCCCAGGGCACTGTTGATCAAAAAGCTGCACAAGGCATTCCAAGAAGCAGCCTCTGGACCCCATACTGGAGCATAGCGTTTGCACCGAGGGCAGAAATCTTTGACACCCTTATGGGGGCATGGTCACCAGAAAAGGTGTCGTTACTTCCAACTTACCAGCATGTTCAAGCTCGTGGTAGGCTCCATGTACCACCTTATTGATCTTTTGGATGTAATCACCAACTCCTTAGTCTGTGTTCTGTCGGTCACAACGTATAGAATGTCATTACTTATCCCGAGGTTGATTCAGTGATGCTACAGACAGCTTTTCTTGGAGGATCGTGTCGTAATTTCCCGACAGGTTAGTGAATCAATTTTACTTGTGGGTGATATATAGCTGATATGTACGAGTTGTTTTCTCGTATTTGTGCCCACTTGATCTCCACGTCACTGGTGACAGTAATCGCAGCGCTATTCGGGACGTGGGTGACAGCATTATTAGTTCCGTCTTATTTTCCGGGAAGCTAGGCGCTCTGCAAATCGTACTCGCGAGTATGGTTCAACCATAGCTCCTTTCGTGTTCGGCTATCGTAACTTGTGACAACTGCCTATCCACATTAAATATGTGATACTTGAAGTCGAGTACGCTCACATCGGTATCCAATATGAACAAAACAGCAGATAGTATGACATCCAGCAGCACCAGTACTGCTGTGCAAATTAGCTTACCTTTTACATCTCGGAAGCCAAACGCTCTGATCACTTTACATAATCTTCCTGTCCCTCTCTTTAAACTTGTGTACTGAAGCTACAGTCTCACAGGGAGCAGAGATACCAATACTATGGAACTTCAAATGAGAAGTTCTATCTAATGTAGTTTGTGCTCCATTGGATATCTGAGCTAATATTGAGTCATCCGCCGTGACAACCACAGTTGTTTTGTAGCCAAAGAAGCACACAACTTGCTTCGGCCGCATACATTTTGAGTTCCGCATCGTGAAAGCCTATCAGAACTTCTTTCAAGCTCTGGTCGCCTGTTCCAATAAGCAGTGTGTGTGGGGTGGGAGTGACGTCATCTAGGTAGATAAGACAATGATCCGGTCTTGAATAACCTTGACACTCAAAGGCGGCAGAGACGTCTACTAGCCACAAATGAATGGTATAGAATTCTTAGAGATTTTGGGGCATAATGAAGGTAGTTTTTAGACGATCTTTTGGTCAAATCTTTACCTTTGAATATGCATGAACCAGATGGAGGATGGGAAAACAGTGATCCTTGCAAGACGCTTAACGTGATGTCGATCCTAGGGATTCGGACGAAATCAGGTATGTCACCCCATTCAGCTTCCTGTAATTCACATACAGACGCAAATCTCCATAGTTTTTACTTACTAAAATATTTGAGGATGACCATTCTTCTCCAAAATAGCCCTTACCATCATTTGTCATCCAACATTGGCCAACATTGTCTCAGGATTCGAAGAGGTGAATGAGGAAAGATAAGCTATTCCCTGTATCAAGTCTGTAGAGGTCTGTTCATGGAAACCTATCACACACTTTTGCTCCGGAACATTTTTAAAACTTTTGTATCTTGCCGGGGAATATCGCCCATCCTTGATTGATAGTGCGTAAGGACTACAAACGAGCTGAAGGTTTTGCTAACCTAGCCTTAGGAGTTAACCGTTAACACCTACCACACCTCTATTTGCGCGGAAAAAGTTAAGCCCCAGCCGTTATGAACCGATGCTTCATGCTGATCTTTGCAAGTTGCAGAGAAGGTGACCACAAAACCTCTCTACATCATTTGATGTCAATCGATGTGATGATGTGTAGAGTTCCTGTACCTTTCTGTTACTAATCTGGAGTGCTAAATCAGTAAATAGGAAATACCCATGTCTAGGAAATCTGTAGAATGAATTCCGCGTGGAAAAAACCTCCGCGGTTAGTGGACTCCGGATATCGGAGCAAGAACACTGACGGTTAGTGGGGCGCCGGGATTAAAATGAAACCTACAGCCTGGTTTTTTCTATCCCCCATTATATTTGTAATAACACATCAGACGATGCCGTCTTTGGCACTGGTAGCATAGCTCAAATCTGGTGATAATGGGTTTCTGTGGGGAGGAGCAACAAGACATGTATCTAAAAGTTGGAATAGCTCTTCCGTCAAATAATCAGCGGCTCCGTAGCGCTGTCCAACGCTGATGGCTTCCGAAAGCTTTCGGAAAGTTTTGTGGGTGAACTTTGATTTGGAATTTTGATTGGCAACAGTAAGAGCGAAACGTCCAAAGCAGTGGACGGTGGTAACAGACTGGTGACCTGCTGGTTTACCCCACATGCTGAGGACTAGTCAGTAGCTTTGTTTCAGGTTAAGACACCTTCAGTAATGGAACAGACTAAAGTCTTTTGTACATACTTTAGGGAAATCGCAAAATCTGCATAATCTCCACAAAAATTGTATAATTCGTGTTCTCTCCCCGTCATCCACAGTCAGCAACTCGGAAATCCGGAACAATTTGTGCAAACTGCCGAACAGCACACACAACGTTGTGGCGGCGAAATCAGCATGGGGATTCCGTATGTAATGCTTGCGGGTTGTACTACAAGCTTCATCATGTAAGTGGACGAGAACGATTCATTTACTTCTGCTAGCAAACCGGAATAACATGGCCCAACTATCTCATATGTGTACGTCAGGGGTTTGTTAAACTGGCCACATTTGTGAATTTTTGGGAAGTTTTGCGGTTTTTTCATCGGTCACTGGTTACCTTTAAGAGCGCTAGAGTGCTCTGACTAAGCTGGTCCATAATCAAGAGACATCTACTGCCTACGGCACACTGAGTCAAGTGCCCACAATGGAGACCACGGAGGACAGAAATGGAAAGTTCTATCTGCTAGCTCAGTTTGAAATACACACACCCTGTATCAAAGAACTCTAACGTGTCCCAAGACTTACACAACATTGCGGAAAAAGGTCTGTTATCCTATTACTTCCCCTCAAGTGTTCATTCCCAAAAAGTGCCCAGTCACTGGACCCAACCACCCCAGATATCATGTATATTAACATGAATTTTTAATTTCGCTGGTGAGAATGGGGCCCAAAAATTTGCGACTTTATTCGATGGTTTCACTTTATTGTACCCATTCCTGTAGACAAACGGAGAATTACTCCTACAGTGCACGTTCAGCAATCTATTTTCATTTAGTAGTTCCATATGAAGAAATGGAATAGCTAGGGGCACCCTACTCGTTGCCATTTAAGATGACGTTTTGTGAGCAAGATTAAACATACTATTTTTAACCGCGTAACGGAACGGTCGTTATTCTACCGTGTGTGTCGACGGCATTTTCACCATCCTGAATTCTTTCAGTTCAACTGATGAGATCCTCAGATGTTTTAACTCGGTACATTTTGTGATAAGCTTCAACGGGGAGGATGAATCTAGCGTTATTCCTCACTTTCTTGACGTTGCGTTGATCAGAGGACCAGATAGGACGCTACAAATTGTGGTACGCTGTAAAGAAGCCTGGTCGGTACGCAAACTTCTATAGCTTCATTTATGTGAAGAGAAATCTTGTTTGATATTCATCTAATAGGGCTCAGAAGACATGCACTTCTGATGTTCTTGAAGCAGTATCAGGGTTCATTGAAGTAGGCCTTGTCCATAACAGATACCCAAAGAAGCATGTACGTCAAAATCTGGAACGGAATCCAGGCAGCCCATTTTGGTCCCTAAGAAAGCCTATTCACACGTACACACATTGTTACCATCTACCGGTTGCAGAACTTCTAAAACTGATATGCATCGCTTAAGAGCCTCTCCTCATAGAAGATTCGATTCAGTACGGCTAATGGGTCCGCTTCTATAATACCAGCCTTCGCAACACATTTCTGAGAGATGCTAGTTCACGATTATTCAGGATATTCCTTTTTGCGCACATTTCACAAACTATGGGTTGCAACATTCACTGTCCACATCAGGGGATGGATGAACTTTTACTCTCCTGCATTTGAACTACGGGAGCTAAACAAGCGACCTGCTGGTGCTTCGCGTAATCGTTTGGAGGTCATCCAAAAAGACATACTTGAAACGACAGAGCCGATTGTAGTCAGGTTACGTCGGCCAAAACCCTATAATCAAGATGCATTTGAAGGCACCGAATTTACATTGACCAAACAATGACCCTTCTCTAAGAGAAACTCAAAGGCTCATCTGAGAGCTAATTACACACTAGTTTTCTACGTGGCGAGATGGCTTAGTGGTTAGGGCGCGAATTTACTGATCAGAAGGTCCGTGGTTCGAACCCAACCTCAGCCCCTCGACTTCTTCTGTGTAAGGTTGGGCAACCTGTCAGTACCTCAGCCCTCGTGCTTACTTTAGGTGGCAGCTAGGCTCCGAAAGGGGGCCACAGCTGAATGAACGATTAATATTATTACATATTAGTTTTAACCGTTGGGATCTTGTGCATTACAACGTCGACCACAAGAAATAGTTATAAAAGAACGTGACCAGTGCGATTCCGTCGAGATTGTATCGCAACCATTGTGCCCTAAAATTTGTGGCGAAGCTTTTGTATCGACAAGCTTTTTGTACCGCTGGTTGCAGAAGGCTCAAAAATTTCATTGTAGTACAGAAGAGCTGTATTTTTGGCTGATTTTTCAAGCTGTCTGATTCTTTTTTGAGTCCGATGTCATCTCAGGTTCTTGGGTACTCGTATTTGCAAGTTCAAAATTTATCAGGTAAACATCAGAAACAGCAGTGATGCCGGAAAATTTTTCCACCTATATCTTCTCCCTATAGATAAATAGACCCCTTTCAATGAAGAAGGAAATTATTCAAACACGAAATCGGCGATTGACGCAGGGCAAAAAGCGAAAAGACATGCACCACTTTTCACAGCTAGTTGGTTCTGTGACGACGGCCTCCAATCGGTCAAATACCGGAATCGTGCAGTGGCTCGACTGTGTGCATCAGACTTCCCCAAAACTCGAAAGTTTTGATTGGGTTCATACTCCGTCGGCTTGTGCAGCTTCGGAGTTCTCTTCCAATGCACTCTCTACAATTTATCCCATAAAACGAAGTGCATTCCAATCAGCTGGATGGATGCCACACCATAGTTGCAATGGGTCATACCATGCGCAAACAGACGAGCTGAATTCGTCGGTTTCGGCCGCAGCGATGGCAGCAGCGATGGCTGCGGGCTATTTAGCCCCATCTTCTACTCCTCCAGGTATCCGCAACCTGCTTACGGGATCCTTCCCTGATTCGAACATAATGAAGACTGATCAAGTATCATCATCATCGTCACTGGTTCATTGTAAAATCCTACGATCTTGCAGAGTTAGCGAACAAAAACCTGTTGAACCGGTCAAAGCAGATTGGATGCAAAATGCGGATTTGCACACAGCAGGCTACCACACGATGCTCAAACTACCACCAAGTTCAACATGCTTCGCAGCCCAATCAGACGTAACGTTATGTAACTACTTGCCTGCACAAGTAGTTTCAGACACCGATGACCAGTGTAAAAATTTATCTGAGCTCGGTCAGCTATCGGATGTAAATTTTATTTGAGCACCACAAATTAACGGTTAATCATGTAACAGGGAAAGTAAAGGGCATATCGATATGTGGCGTTTTTACAAGGGTTTTGTTTGGACCGTTGCATTCTAGAACCGATCCTAGAAAAAAATTGAAAAAGGCACTAGTTCTAGGTAATTTAAGGTTCAGTTAACGCTCAAAGATCCATCCGTATTCATAAACCATCTTGACAAGTGCACTGAAGTGGCTTGCTTTTTTGTTTGAAATTTGCTTTTAAAATTTTGTGTCAGTAGCTCCTCTGAATAGAGTACCTACCAACTTTAGATATCGCAACGAAGAGGGTTTCGTTGGATGCGTATGGTACAACCGACGTTGGAAGCTTGCTCTGTGAACAGCCCAATCCCTCGGTATTCAGACAGAACAGTCCAAAATACAAACAGTTGTGAGGTCTGACAGCTGTCCACACAGCCTGAATGATACTGTCTTATATCGGAACCATTCACAAACGGGTTCAAATATAATGTCCTCAACGGACTTGGTTCATTCTTCATAAGGCTTGGACACATTTATCACTGCCTTCCAAGTCAAACTTGATAAAGAAATAAGGATTGGTATCTCACACTGTCGAAGCGGGGCGTTTATTTGTTGAGCTAACGCGCAGCGCCACCCCGCTCCAAAAACAACTCACTGATAACAAAGCGCATGCAACAAAACAACTTCACCAACCTAGCCTAGCCTGCTGCAAAAAGGGTTTGCATCCGGTATTACGAAGAAGCAATTACTGGAAAAAACGGCACAGAAATGAACGAACACTGGTTGTAGATAAGAGGCCTGTTGATCTGTTTGTCAGTGCAGACATTTCGACACCAGTCGTGGGAACACCATCACTGCGGGTGTGTGGGTACTTTCTTGTCTGCTTGCGTTCATATAGATTATAAGAAAGTGGCTAGTGTCTCTTGCTGTCTCGAATCCAGCGGCTAAGCCAACTGAACTGGAAAGTGCCCTAACCAATAAGTCAAAGGACCGAAAGGAACACAAAAATACATCCAATTAACCGGAACGTAGCAGTCGAAATAAAAGGACAAAACTGCCTTGTATAGTAAGAATCTAGGTGACAAAACAACTCAAGGACAGACCGAAATGAAACGCGGCTAGTCGACAGGCTAGTCAGAACTACTCTGAAATCTACCAGAAGGAAGGTGCTCACTTGTTGCCACCGTAAGTTTTCACAGACAACCGCAATATGCATGCCCGTACTACACAACTCTAGTGATGACGGATACAGTCCAATAGTTGGGGCGGAGTAGGGAGATGTGTGAAGACGACTGTCTAATGGCTCAAACGTCAAATGAATCCGGTGTCTAAAGACTTGGACTTATCAAATTTTGGAAATTCATCTCCCCGGGATATCCCCAAACGAACAACAGTAACAGTTACTTACTTCAGACGATATCCACGACTGATTGAATCACAGTGCCATACGAGGTCATATTGTCAGTAAACAAACGGAGGGTTATCTAATTGGTAAATAAATGATCCAGTTGATAATTGGAAGTTAGTCTCACAGTTGGCCTAACTGAAACCCATATCAGTGGAGAAGTGTCGGAATTTTGGTAGTTTGAGTGCATTCATTGGAGGCTAATCGGGTGGCTGCTGATCTGGCTACTGATCGAGCTTGGAAAATGACTAGTCACAATTCCAGGAGACATCATCAATGCGCCATTCGGCGCGTTAGATCCTGTCTTCATGCCTGTGCCTTTGGGACTTGCAAAGGTAGTCTTTAATCACTGACCTGATTGGTCGTTCGACAGTTATCTCATCCGGAATCCGATTGATTCAGTCGTGATCCGTGTTGCATCCTCACCTGCACTCCTTGCGTTCGATTGGCTCACTAACCAATGACCTTGTTATCCATTGCTTCCCATTCTGACTGGACCGTTCGTGCTGTGTTGCGCTGTGGTCTGCCTTGACGCTGTTTAACTGGTGGATTACACATCCACTCTTATAAGTTTTGTGTCATTCTGATTGATCCTTTCACAGTTCGCGGTTTATCTTCACGGTCCTGATTGGCTGCATTGCACAATTTCCCTCCACAAAGCTCCAATTATTTGGATACCTTTATTTGTCATATTTTCTGCTGCTTGATGAGAGCAGCACATTCTGTTCAGATTAAATTTGCGCTTTAGATCTGGGGGTCTTCTGATTTGGTTCTACTAGCTTAGTTTATTTCTCCTACGGTACAGGGTTTGATGACTGTGGGCCTCCCTCGACCTCATGATGTGCTAGGCAGGGTCTATCTCAATGCGTTTGTTCATTGCCCAGTCACATGAGCAGCACCTTGAGTTCTTTCCTGGTTCTTGCTTCACCCAATATGATGACGTTGTTTCGTTTGAATTCTTGCCCATCCCCATATCTATCTGCAGATATCATCGCGAGTTGTCTGTGTCTTCTGATGTTAATTGATTCTAGTTAACAGTTTACTTCTCATTTGTATTAACGTTTCTCACGACCCTCCTCCAGTGTGTTAGGTTTTCCCTTCGGTATCGATGGTGTTTTTGTAGGTGTCTGTTTATCATGCTGTCATGCAATCATATCAGAGACGCACATGATGTATGGTCGTGTTATTCTTTTGCCTTGATTCGCTGTGCACAGAGGCTCTGGACACAACTTTTCCTACAAATTAGAAAAAACAAGTTCTTTCTGCTTCAGCTAAGGGTTCCATGTTTTGTAGTCCTTGCCCATATGATCTTCATGAGCATTCGCGCTCCAAGCCACTGTAATGTTCATCTTTTGGACGTGAGAAATATGCTATCCGTTCGTAGTCAACTAACTGTAGAATGAATATGGGTTTCAGTATTGTGAAGAGCTTTTCATGATTAAGAGAAGCCTAGAAGTCTTGAGTAATTCAGGTCGTTCGTGAGAGTGGGTTATCACATTAATCTGTGTAAGGCTGTGTTTAGTCTGCATCGTGGATGTGGACTAGCCTCTAACGCACTATATTTGTTCCAGTATTCTTGGAATCTTTGACACAACACTGCGTCAGATTATCCAGGTTGAATCGGGGGTCCGGTTCATCTTGCGGGTTTCCAGCCACTTTAGGTAGTTTGAAGTCATCAGCGAACACCTGCCATGGTGAGCTGTGGCTTGTAAATGAGTAGTGGTGGACTAAGGACAGACTCTTACAGTAACCAGCAGCTCGTACTGAATGCAAGTTAGTGTCCTTGTTTCTCATCTTCCTTCCTCTTGGGGTGGCGACCGCTGATGGTGCTGCCCTGTGGTCTGTGCTTTCTGTAGCTTATTCTGTTGATCACATTGCTCTAGAAGCTTTCTATTGCTACAAATGTCACCGGCTGTAGAGACATTGTGAAAACTGGGTTTAGAACTGAACGATGTTGACCTGAGTGTGTTTTCGTTGGTTCCGCGGTATACCTTTATAATCCGGCTTCAACCAACCAGTCACCAAGCCCTGCCAGCTGTACGAGGAATACTGAGTGTGAGAAACTGAAGTCGCTATCATTTGCACCCGACTGCGTCCAACATACTACCTCAGAGAATGCATCCAGCTGGGTTGTTTATTGATCAGGTTGTGTACAACTATGAATTGCACATTATAAAACAGCCTCATTCCACGTTGACCGTCGCGTCGTGTCATCAGCTGTGTTGCCTTACTGGCTGCATACGATAAGGCAGTCAAGCAAAAATAGGATCCTACTGACGCCTCCGCTCTTTTTCATTCACTCGTGCAATCTTCTCCCCCACCTCCCCCCCTTGCTAAAGATTCTCCACAGGTCATTATTAAGGGCTGATAGGTCTGTTTGCCTCCCACTGCGGTTAATTAACTCGGCTGCTAAGGCCGTGGGCACTTTGAAAGCATCCTTCAAACGTGGCACTCATTTCATCTAACAGCCGTTAACTTTCTTACCTTGAATCAAGTTTGACGGCAGACTGTTCTTGCATGTACGCTGGCCTCATCTTCTATTGATGTGCACCGCCCAATTCGGATTTTTTGAAGTGATCTTCCAGTTGCAGACTCCTACTGATCCAAAAGCCGCCGTGGTTGACATTCTTCTGGGCCACCGGTATGAAGGTCATCTGGTTGAATGGCTGCTAGTTGATAGTCACTTCCGTGCGATTGGAAACGTTCGTGAGAGTGTTCTGTAAACGCACGCATAATCGGTGCCTGTTTATTGCATCTGATTATGTCTCAACAGAATGCAGCTCTGACAATCGTAAACACAGTTTTTTATAACGCCTTGAGCGCCTTGTTGCCGCGGGCCTAAGGCTCAGATTTTACTGTATCTACCGGAGTCATGAATTCGCAAAAAACGGAATTCGTGCTGCTGAGGCTCAACCGGGTGGTCGTCTTGAACTGAATTGGGGACACACGGAACGACGTAAAGTGCCGGCTGCATTATGCGATCACAGACTGTTGCTATAGAGGAACAACTTCTGGAACAACCGAATCAGCTTGGTCACACGGTTCCCCGGCGTATGCGAGCCAGCCTTCAAGAGATAATACACATCGCCATTAGCTATAAATGGCGTGGGTCAATACAGTGTTGCTCGTTCTGGAGCATCTATGTGGGTTAGGTTCATTCAGCTGTTCGTTGCTACTTCTCTTGCACAATTTAGGGGCGCTCAAGACGAACACACCTAGCCTGGCTATTGAGAAGCTCTAGGACCCCGACGCGAGGCAAACATACCAATAACACTTAATAAAATCTAGTTCGGACAAGACGCCTTCTGATGACGACTATTATTGGAGGGCACCATCGGCAACCTTGGAAGATGTGTTCCATTTGTGGAATGGCGCAATCAAGTAGATCCAAGCACTAGCTCCCGAAAAACACTCTAAAATTGCTTCAGTTTCGAAGAACTATTCCCCCTGACCGACCACTTGACCAACTGCCAGACCTCAGATGAAAAATGGCAGCTGCACGAATGGAGAATCTTGGTGCGTTCGGAAATCTGAAGGGACGAAAAGGCGAGATGTTATAAAAATGCACGTGAAACATCCCGGCTGATACGCGCAACATGTACAAAGGGACTTCCAGTGAGCGAAACAACTATTGGTAACAACGCCTTGCTCGTTTACAAAAAAGAATCAAGCCCTGTTACTTGGCTTAACAACAATTCAGCTAGCCACCCGAAGTTAATCTGCCGGATTCCGAACCCACAACATAGCTCCGAGCAGTGAACTTGGAAAATCTGACGACTTCAGAATCTAACGCATGCCTTTTGTCCCTCAAGCGTTACCAAGCTGCTGGTCCCGACGAACTTCCACCCACTCTGCTCAAATATGGAAGCCTTAGTCAATGCACATACACCTAGGGTGCACTTTAACAGCGACATTTCATGTTGACATCCTCTCCGATAACCAAATTCAGATTACTTAGGCCAGGCAGTTGGTCCCCAACCACCCGTCCTTGAAATTCATGTTTTTCATTTATGCTTCTGACGCTGTGTAGCCAGTGTCAGTTTTCCACCTCCAGATGGTCCTGTTGCTCCATTTTCGAGAAGTGCGGGGCGGGAAATTTAAATCAGCGGTTGTCAAACTACTGGAAAATTTATAATGATAGAATCTAGTGCGCTCTAAAAGCTGCTAAAACGATGCCTCCATTAGGATGTGGTCTCCTGGACTCAGAGCCAGTCCCACCGATATCGCATTGATTTTGAATTTCTTTCTTGGAAGTAGAAGTCTGGGCATACCCGGTGGATCCAACGCCACCTTCCGCTATTTCGAGCTTCTACCGGTAGTTTTGGGAAAATCTTTGCTCCTCTTCGATACTTTTTCTTTCTCTAGCCTCACAAGCGTTTCCAAACCTAAAGCCCCCAGGAAGCTGTAGACCACGAAACACCCCCACACACACACACACTTTGTACGCTCGTTTAACAAATGATAATTTACACTGGACTAGTGAGGGGAACTACCCACGATGATGATCACGAGATCTTGCGAGTTGGCTTACAACTTCTATTAATCTGATACACCGGCTGATTCAAGTTTATTTAAGATACGCTAGAACCGAAAACGGTTGGCAATCTCTATAAACAGTCATTCTACGAATATTAAACAGAGGCGAAGCTGAGGAAAGGGCGCTACATGATAAACAAGGCTGCGCGTCGCTCATAAGTTCAAAACGATACGGAGCTATAGTTTCTGTTATGTCTGACTTCTGTTCCCGTTGCAGTGCCTGATGCCGAAAAAAAAGACTCGCCGACAGGGAACACAACAGCATTATTGCGAACAAGCGGATGAGTACGAAAAGCCCAACGCTCTATATTCATGAGGCACTGTCTGGTCTTCTTCCAAAGTCATCTCGCGCTATATTGTGAAGGGCACTGTCTGACCTCGATTCAAGACTGTCTGTTCGGCGTTTAGTGGAGTTTGAGGGTCTCAGCAGGTTCCGGGTAATCTTCAAGAATCTGACATTCCTGACAGTTTCTTTATGGCGTAATCAACCACATGTTTCGAGGGTTATGAAATGTGACTAGCAGGATAAGTACTGAAAACTCGAATTTTTTCAGTTTGCTTTTGAATCGACCACGCATGAAATGTATGTGTAAGCCAACAAAACAGTTTCTGTTTAGCAAAAAAACTGATGGAACGTGCTAGATGGGCTCACTTCCGTTTCAGTGCACAAACCGAGTAATCTGACGATATGTGGGAAAATTTTGAAATCCATCTAGAAATCGTTGTTTCAGTTTAATATAGTGACTAGTTGGTGGTTTTATTGCGTGGGGCGAGATGGCGCAAATTTACAGACCGGAAGGTCAATGGTCCGAACCCGACCTCCACCTCTCTCTCGACTTCCCCTGTCTGGGCTTGGGCAACCTGGCAGTATCCCAGGCCTCGTGCTTCCAGCTTCCTTCGGTTTCATTGCGTCCGGTATAAATTTTCTTCAGACCATGACCCTAGGTCCCAGGCCTCTCCAGCTTCCTTCGGTTTCATTGCGTCCGGTATAAATTTTCTTCAGACCATGACCCTAGGTTATCAGGTTAGCAAACAGGAGAGCTCCAAATGTTTCAAGTCATCTAAAAATCCTTGCTGATTATGATGGGTGAGGTCTTACGTCCTACAAAATGAGGGCGGGTTGGTCGTAGGAACTGGCGAATTACTCACTGCCTGAGGGGAGCTTGTTTCAAAAGTGAAACGCTTCTGAAAGGATGTTGGTAATTTTCATAAAGTAAACTACTCACAAGGTTGCTGAAAACTCTTAGAATATCATAAACGAAAGATTCAGTCGAGTCTCTCGTGAAAACCAAATTGATTTGCAAATGAGTGTATTTCTCGATGTTGGTAATTGTTCTTTAACGACCACGTCGGAAACAACTAATAAACCTAGCAGTCTTTGTGCCTCGAAACGATATTCAGTTTTTCTGGCAAAACGAATTCGAGTAGCGCTCGGTGAAATAAATGACCGTCTGGGGCTCACGTTCACCAGCTTTCGATGATTTCAGTCAGCCCGATGACTACTGACCAGAATGGTCTCTCTTCGCTGCATTAACCCAGTGAGTAGACAAAGCTGAGCATTTCTTCGCCCAACATATGTTCAGTTTCTAGGACTTGTGTTGAATTAAAGAAACTCTCAGCCTACCATAGTACTGAGCAACCAACTGATTCAACTTAGTTTACTAAAATACGGATTCTGTATACTTTGTATTTTATTTGCCAACATCAGCTTTTGCAGCGTTATGACTACAACAATGTCTCAGCTTACTGCCTCTCAAAAGAATTCTATAGCGCATTGCATACGAAGATATGATCATCATTTGGTGTATCACAAAACGCTGTCCGTTGCAAAGTGAGATGACTTAACAGATCTTTAACAATGTATCTCCATATAAACCTTCCTCTCACATTATACACACTCTCCGACTTCTTGACAGATAACTTATTTTGAAAGCAAAACTGTGCGAAACATTTGCCGATACTCTCCACGCTAGTTGCATGCCAGCACAATGCACACCACTCAGGAATGCCCACTCTCCATACATTTTGCTAAGCAGCAATCAGGAGAACTGCTCACACAAGACAAAGTGGCTGAAAAGACGGGAAGCAGTTCGGGCTGCGACCTGACAATGGCTGAAGTCACATTCCACATAGGACTGTGGTGAATTACGGCAGAAGTTTAGACGGTATACCGCGACGTATAGGACAACAGTCTGACGGATGAACTAAATGAGATGAGAGAACCACATGACATTACAACAATCCGACCTTGACGTTCTAGGAAGTTTATTACAATGCATTGAAACAATGACCAAGCTTAAAATACCAACTCACAAGAAGGCGACTAGCGAAGACGGTTTTCGTGAATGATTACCAATAGCTATGTGGTTGTCTTGTTTTGCAGTGGAAGGACGAACCATTATAAGGAACCCCTCAAATTACACAACAAGCTGCAGTTCTATTGAGGACTTAAATACGGTACATTTTAAATATTTATTAATCCGTGGGTGAATTAGGATGAGTAACCGCTAAGTTCGACGAGGCGTGAAGGGGATGTAGGTCAGCATTAATGGGAGTACATTTCGGGTTCGTGGTATATGAAGTTGGTTTCTACACAGCGACGTGAAAAGTCAACTAGGTATTCTGTCACCGCAGGAATATCTGCTATGTCTACTACTACGTCTGCTTGATATCCACATTGTCGGAAAATTAAAACAACTTCTAGCCATTCCTTCTGTAAGTTCTTCGTTCCAAACCAGCATGTACGTCCACAGCCCAAAACAAGTTTTCCTTGTTTACCCGTTAAGTGTCGAAACGTCTTGAGGGTCCAAATTAATGCAGCAAATTTACTGTCGAGGTCAACATTTCGATGTAGCAGGGAAAATACATGGATGTAACTACCGTGACTGGCTATACGAAAACAATATCGATGACGGAGTTGGCCTAAACATTATTAGAAGCGCTGACGGCTGCTGCAAAGATGATATGTTTATCATAAGCATGAATATTCAACACAGGTAAGCGCCACGTGCTATCTGTCGGTTTCGCTAGAACAGTGCTGCATTCGGATCGATAACCTGTTGACCAAATTTAACCTAGAATAATCTCGTCCCTGCCCGCTCCGTGGGTATACGGAACGATCAAGGGATTAGCAATCTTTATCGGGCACAACTACGACTTTCGGGAGTTCCCAATATAGGTGTTTTAATGAAACGGTGTTACTGTACATCCAGTGGTTTCCAATGAAACCGAATATAGCTGTTACCATGTATATCCGAACACAAGGCAGGTCTCTGCTCATAAATGCGAGATTTTCTCAAGTACCATCTCACGACTTGTTAGGCAGGAATCCACGCGGATCCCACTATACCGCACGTCTTTAGGCGCTGCTATGGCCGAGAAGCCTAGCCCGCTCGAGGTTGGCCCAAAATTCGGGACGCTTGCCGGTCCGGCATCAAGACGAGATCTGATTGGTCAACAATCTGGACCCAACAGCCAATCATGACCCAGTATTGGCCAAATGCCGGTTGCCAATGGAGCTCCAGAACGCGTCAGAATTCCAGAAAGTTTATAG
>NW_008751723.1:21350-31926 GCF_000715545.1 Opisthorchis viverrini | reverse complement strand
TCAAGGGGGAGGTGTTAGGCAGGAATCCACGCGGATCCCACTACACCGCACGTCTTTAGGCGCTGCTACGGCCGAGAAGCCTAGCCCGCTCGAGGTTGGCCCAAAATTCGGGACGCTTGCCGGTCCGGCATCAAGACGAGATCTGATTGGTCAACAATCTGGACCCAACAGCCAATCATGACCCAGTATTGGCCGAATGCCGGTTGCCAATGGAGCTCCAGAACGCGTCAGAAATTCCAGAAAGTTATAGCCGCTTACGCTATATATACGAAGCGCTGTACAACTGTTCCTGATTTCGATTTGGGCGTTAATAGACCTTTTGCACCTTTGGTGTTTGTTTTGACGTGAACGCTAGCTTGGGAGGCTCAGACCGAGAACTAAGCTGGGGAAAATACAGTTACAAGACGACTAAACTTGGTACCAAGGTGCCACTATAATTCTCTTCTGAGAAATCATACTCTTCAGAACCGAATAGAAGCTGCTTGGCACATTGCCCCCAACAGGAAACTGCAATTCGACAGCTTCTTTGATATCGGTCTAAAGATGCCAGTCGCTTGCCAACCCAAAAGAACAATTCTAGTGGGAATGCTGCCCCACCGTTCACTGGTGTGGGGTATTTTAGGTACCGATGTATAGCAGTCTCCCCTTTTAATAAACTGCCCCCAGGAATGACCATTCCTCAACCGAATCCATCTCGTTGCAATCTGCGAACATTGGCTTGGAACCGATGACTTTCGAGAGGCCATCCCACGAGGTGTCCTTGAGGAGCGATTTCTCTTCTCAACAAAGGCTGGAATCCGGAATTTGTGTTTAGGGTTTTCTTGTGTTAGGACATCAAGTGGCATAAAACGATACAATACACAAGTTTTTTCCAAGCATGATTTTCATCTGCATGAACCCGAAATACCGCAGTAATCCTCGAAGGCAGGCCCATCCAAAGAGCAATTACTGAACTGAAAATAGAACGGTGGTATTCTCTGTAATCTACGGATAATTAGAGCCCACTCGGTTAGTCTACTGAAGTTCGGAAACCTGGCAATATACACACCAGCGAAAAACCGAACCTAACATTAGAAAGGTAGCCACGTAACAAGTTTGTTCCATCCATAGGGGAATCTATGGGTGTTTTTGTAGCTCGGTGGTTTACAAACATATCAGTTAATCGCCAATCGTGGCATCCTCCGTCAATGAACGCAACGACGTGGACGGTATAATGAGGGGTGTTAAGAAAAATCCATTGAGAAACAGTGATAAAAACGTTATACAACAGTACCCTCGAGAGAAACCCATACAAGCAGAGACCACTTCTCTGAGGAATAGCTTTCATAACTTCCCGAAGGGCGTGATCTGGTGCACCGAAGAAAGACAACTTCATTCAGGAGTTTGTGAAGATACAAACTCTACTAATATTACTTGAACCTCGACTGTTCTCTGCGTTCTCTAGAAATTAAATTTTTAAATAACAGAGTACTAAACACTGAACACTGGTGTGACATGACCAAATATCGATACTAGATTTCCGGAACTAAGTAGTAACAGGATCTTTTCAGGGTGTTTAATAAATGGTATGATTTTTTCAAAAGTTCGTAGTTATCCATCGAGATCTCTTTGGACTATTTTGAATGCTGAAAGGAGAAACTGGCACTAAAACGCTTTCGCTTCAAACGTGTCTCCGGTAATTGATGGTATTTTCCAAAACCGAAAGACGTTGTAATGTCGGGGTTCAATTGGGTTTGCCGAATCGTCAGCTATTAACACATGTGGTAACCAAAATTGATGACACCGCTATTACCAGTCAACAACGAGGATATATTGCAGGCTGTCGTAAGTGCTCGACTCTTGCCATGCATTAGTGCGTGCAGAAATAACCAAGCCTCAGCGGACCTGAAAAAGTGACTCCCATTGGGCTAGACCCGAAGAAACGTTTCAGTTTGTCTACAAGCCGTACCTACAAGACCACATTGGATGAAAATATGATCTTGCCGCAATTAAAGATTCCACAAGTACCGATCATAGGTACGACGTGCAATATAGTTTGTCAGCCTGGCCAGGCGCGGGTAAACTGATCGTAAGACAGCTCATTTCACTCCAGCCGTTAGACACAGGTTGAATGTACCGGCTGACAATGCGTACATCTAAGCAAGTTCTACTCCGATATGGAACAGCCGGGAGACTATAGACCAATCTTTAGGTTCGTTTCTGAGATGAAAGTGGTAATCCCAAGAAAATATACGATGTCTAGAACAATGTGCCAACTGAAACATAAGACGGCCTTTGCGCAGCATATTCAGTTCACAAACATCATAAATGAGATTCAGATGGGATTCAGTTGAGTCCCTCTTAAAACAAAATGTGTGCAAATGACTGTAGTTCACGAACTGAGTGCCATTCGGGTTCACTTAGAGCAAAAAATGACGGAAAGTAGTGAAATGTGTCTACCTGATTAACCCCAAGGAGGATGGAGCTGTTGCGATTTCCAGTATCCCCATGAGTTGCGTCCCTACAAGAAAGTTGTAGCTCAAAATCTCTGAATGCTCTGAGTTTATGTGTGCAGTAAAACGGTTCATGTGGTAGGCAGTACACCCACACAAAATCGTCATGGACATTTGGAGCACCGGGAGTTTTGATAAAGTCAGTTGTCAGCCGACATCATCTTCCTCCTTCTGCACAATGAACATTGGTTTCTACCGATCATCTTTCGACTACCGTTGGACTACAAGGTTCAAAGACATCTAGGTCGGGGAAACTCCCACCGGTTTCATTCGAAATTCGCCCACAAGCGAACTTGCCCACTATCCTACTGTTGAATTGGAAAAAGGGCCATCCTGCTCTGGAAAAGCTCAAAAACTCATTACAACCACTGGAGAGTGAATCCAAAACTTCCGTCTCTATAACCCAAGACTGATTGAGTGAAAAACACACGAGGACATTTTATCACAACCAGACTGACCAAATCCTCAACTTCCGCCAGACTCCAGAATGCCAACGCGTCCACAACACTCGGTTGACTATTATGCATTACCTAGGCATACATGCAGTTCCCGACTCTATTGGCGCCACAAGTGGAATGTGGGTGTCCGGGTTCTTTTGGGATTGAGTTTAAAATCAGACCGCGGTGGACAGTGAACGCTGTTGTGGACAAATTTTCTTGGGGAGATCATTGCATACGGCCGCGCTGGATGTCTCAAAACTTACATGGTGGACGGTCAAAACCACTGACATCTCAAAAGAAGAATACGACAGAAGTGTCTCATCATTTTTTCTCATTAAATTTTGTTGACTATATCCTATGCAAGTCATTGGTCATTCAGTAGACTCTGCGGACTATCGAACCCGAAGTGTGGAGCCGATGTTCTGCTGGTTTAAAACCCTATAGCCGTACGGGACATTCGAACCCAAATGAGCTCCTGAATGGCGGAGTGGTTATGGGATTCTCATCTTTGATTCTCAACAATGCTCCATTCACGTGTCGGCAACAAAATGTTGGGCTCACATTAACAAAAACAGGAGAACAGCAACAGTGCGACTTCGACGCAATAGTATGAACAGTTCGTACAGCCACGACTTGCTGTAACACAATCCTTCAAACGAGATAACGAACGGGGTATAAAGTCAATGATGAACAGTATTCATAAGAGGAATATTTCTCGGTTGCCCTGGTGCTAACAATGAAGTAATGCTGTCAATGTGTCAGATACCTGTAGTTCGCTAGTTTCTGACCAAACTAACTCTAAACGTCAGAATTTTTGGTCCACATGTTAATTTTACAGAGGCCGATCGCTGACGGTGGGTAATTAGGTTATCCACGAAGTGGTGCAGCCGACATAGTTCCCGGTAGGAGAATTGCTGAGCCGTTGGTGTGATGAGTCCAGAAGAAGACCAGGTCAGATCGGATGAACAGTTCACGTGAGCCAGCGTTACTGTCACAATTTAGCGCGGAATTACATCCATGCACTACGAGTTAACCAAAAGTCACTGAAGTGATGATGAATATTAATATCATACATAGGGAAATGAGGAAACTGTGTACGAAAAAAATGCGAAGGTATAGGTTCTCATCCTTGGGAATGTTGTACAATTTTGGGGTGTGGAATGATCACAGCCGTACAACGTAAAAAGAACACTAAGGAGAGGACGGCTGTGAAGCAGCTAAACTATAAAGTTAGCTTGATAATTTTACCGATCCATGTTCACTGGTTTCGGAGGAGGACACTCAGTGGGGAGCCAAGCTTGGCGTCCACTGGATGACGAGACAGACGTGGCACGTGTGTCTGGTTGGCGGTAGGGAATCGGTTCTTGTGATCCACTGGCTGCAGGTTGAAAAGAGGAACTACGGCGGCGTCCTGCACCTTGGGAGTTATGCTGTCTCAACCACTTCGGACCATCTAACAGAGAGTCGTCGAGAAGCGAACAATTTCCAAAAACCCCGACAGGGAGTGATGAATCCAAGTCAATGTTGAGCCCACTAGGGAATGTGGTCTGACGTGGTGGCCGCCATAACGGTTTGTGGGTAACAGGACTTTCTTGGTCTGCTTCCAGATAACAAATACAAAAGTGGGTGTCAGACTGGAGTAATATCCCATCACCCGATGACAGCCAGGATAGTGTGTTCACAGTAAAGTTGAAGTGTGATGGTGTCTAGACAGAAAAAAGGCGAAAAAAATAATCGGTATCACGCAGCCTACTAGTTGTGACACAAATAGTAAGCAAGCCACAATTTCGTAGAACGTCAGTGACACCGATGATTGAACGTGACGTTAATGAAAGACCCTGGACAGCCCACGACCGGTATCGCCCTTCTTGGGGCCAAAGAAGCGTTTCACACTGATTTTCCAAAAAATCCCAAATAATATGTTCAGTCTACGGGATCCAAAAGTGGATGACTTACTCTTCAATCCATACTTCGAGCAGAGAACTTTTGATCTCAAACCTGTTTCTGTTTCAGTATGCCTTCCAGTTACCATTCCCGTAGGTTTACCGTAGGGCTCAATTTCGAACTGCGTGCATTTCGGCAAAAAAGTGGTGCGTACAGAAAAAAAGCTTCTTTGCTGAGATGTACAAAAGTGGCACTCCGGACATGGATGTATAAAACCGATGCCATGTGTGCCGACCCCAGCGTAAGCCACGTTTTGATAGGTTGGGGGTAATCTTGTGGGATTTGGGAAATTCATAAAATCATTTGGAGAGTATCAGATCGACTAGTTGACAATGATAACAAATCCGTCACGAAGAGACTAGAACATACCGTGGTGTGACGGTTTGCGCACCTCAGCGATCCATTGAGCTATACTGGAGTGTCCCGCGACACTCACAGTCTCTCATATCAGGTTGGTCAACGGTTAGAGGTCTGACGAACAAACACTCCTGGCCGTTGGGGGTTGGAACATGTGGTGACTTGTTCCGTAGAAATGGTAATGCATTTGCACTTCCCGCCACACACCGCTGCCTTGCGGTTAGGTTTTTGAGCCAAAGGCTTCGGTTGAGGACCCTAATCGTCCTCCTGTCTAGGTGTGGGCGCCCTGGCAGTATCCCAGCCCACGCACAACGAAATGATTGTGTTAAGCTAGCACTAAGTCCCTTCCTCGTCCACCTTTACTCTTTTCTTTACAATAAGGCTTTCAAATAAATCATGGTTGTACGGCAGTGAAGCATCAGTGTTGAATACTGATGTCATGCTGTCGATGATGATGATGAATGATAACAAATTGAAAAATATTTTTATCACTGCTGCAGCGAAGAAGAAGGGCACTGATCACTATGTTTCTTCTTGATACTGCAGGGAGCAGAGGGCCACGCGATACGGTAATCGTCCATGGACGAATTGACAATTGGAGGATCCATTGCCTCCAGCTAGATTAACAGAAAGCTAGGCGTTTAGCTGTAACCCCCTTTCGTTGTCTAGTTGCCATGCCACCCGAAGGAAGCATGAGGGCTGAGATACTGCCAGGTTGCCCAAGCCCAGACAGGAGAAGACGAGATGCAGGAGGGTTCGAACGACGGACCTTCCAGGCAGTAAATTCGAGCTCTTACCACTAAGCCATCTAGCATCTCCGGCAACATCATCACCACACAAAGCCTATTGGGAACATGGTTAGTTGCAATCTGGTATTAAACCTGAGTCATTCAACGAACCTCAAACGCAAAGTGGAATGGTCACCTAGTACAGGCGAAAAAAGTGGGTCGCAAAGATGGACGTATTGTGTTCAGCAACAGGCACAGAATTTAATCAGCTTGTATCTGTTCTCAAGAGCTGGTCTCCAACTGTTACAAACTTACTGCATTGTTGGGGATATCAGTATTCTCATACCTCATTTAGGTCGACGCTTCCTTCAAGGAACCAGAAGTTGTGCCTGTTTTCCAGCTAATGACAACCGACATCTTACGAGTCCTGTCTCAGATCATCAGTCACCATGGCTGAAGAGACTTTATTGTCGGATAACGGATCGAGTTCAGATCTGGCTGCTTCCGAATTCTGCCGGAAAAATGCTATCAAGCATGTTTGTTCACCACCAACAGTCAGACGGTCAGGCAGAACGTCTTATCGATGCGTTCAAGAGGGCACTACTCAAATCCAGAAATTTCTTCTAGTCTACCGGACCATTCCAAACGACTATTTGGAAGACCGGAAATCACCTGCTGAAGCACTCATGGGCCGGAAATTGCGGGCTATCAATTCAACCATTACTCCGACACCGACAGCTCGTTCCAGGCCCACAGCAAACACAAAGATGGCCCAATTGGACGTGGGTGCAATTGATTTTGCGGGAGACTGTCGGCCAAGACACGGCTCCTGAATCCAAGGCTACGTCATACGAAAATGCGGGAGCGTAATGTATGTTTTCTCCGTTGGCCAAGACATCTGGAAGCAACACAAGAATCAACTCTATCCATATCATCTTTCGGAACAGCCAGCGTGTTACAGAAACCTAACATTCGACATAATTCTTGACACTTTGGAACTGCAGGCGATCGCGCCTGATGCGGCGTGGTTGGAGACGACACAGAACGCGTCAGCCCGGGGCCCAGACCTTCTCCAACGAAGATGGTCCGATCGTCACCGACGTCAAACGAATCCTTTCTAGATTGACCCAAGAAAAGCCAGTTACTGACTTTTCCCTCAGGCGGAGGTGTTGAGGATATCAGTATCCCCCAAAATCGTTTACTTCTGGAGTCATTGTCATATGTATCTTCTGAAAATTTGAACTTTTAAAATTTAGCTCCTTTTCTGCCATTTTACGCCTTATTCCAGAAGGCATACGCTTCTTTCTTATCGGCCAGTTGGACTTCGTGTATACCAATGAACTTACTGTTCCTGAAGATATATATATATATATATATATATATATATATATATATATATATATATATATATATATATATATATATATATATATATATATATATATATATATATATATATATATATATATATATATATATATATATATATATATATATATATATATATATATATATATATATATATATATATATATATATATATATATATATATATATATATATATATATATATATACGCACCATCAACATGTAATTGACAAGCCTGACAGTTACGGAATGAAAACTTGGGTTACCTGCCACGTTAAAAACAGTTATGCTTGTGATTCAATTCGGTCAAATAAGAGTTGAATGTTGATGCGGGATCACAAACTAGGCTTCCCACCTGCATAGTATGCAGCGACCAGATATTTAGCTTTAGTCTAAACGCATTGAAAATGACCAACCGGCTATTCCCCGATTTATATGATTATGCTTAAATTAACTATCGTGAATGATCAGCCGGGATGAGGCTGAAATGTGCCATTCCGACGTTTCCATTACTTCACAACTGTTTAAAGGTAAGGCAGGGCTCATTGGGAACATGAAAATTGACATACCAGGTAAATCACCAACGAAGCCCAAACTTTCGAAACATGGAGCTAAGTTTCTTTTAAAACAAAGGTAAATGGCGTTTTCCTTCTGGGTTAAAAAACACCAAACTAAAACAACATGAAAAGTATAAACATTTGAACACATCTTACGTCGAAACAATGTCGTGTAGATTCCGGCTCATTATCATCTTCAATAATGTATTCGTAGTCGTAAAATATCAGTGGGCTCACAGTTGTGTGAAAACAAAGTCTGTATCCGCAAGAACCCGGTTTATCGTTACCGGCGACTGAAGGGTGAGGTCAGGATGGGCTGATCTTGCATGTAATCTTTGAAATCTCAAAAGCTTCCTTCGGTCGACTTTGGGGATGGAATGGCTGGAATTAGTTGTGCGGATATAATCGCCCAAACATTTAAAGTCGTTTAGCGCTACAGGAAAATTTCACAAAAAAAATCTGAAGTTGTGATTTTAAATGCTTTCCAGAGTGTATACTTCGCTTGGTGGTTCAAACAGCCAAATAAGTTAGCTGCATAGAGTGCTGGGAAAAATTTCGGTCTAGGTCATGCGAAAGGATACGCAGATTCGATTCTAATCTCAATCTGCGCTATTTCAACGGAATATGCGCTAAATAAATGGCTACCCAAATGCCTAGGTAAGTTGAATGAAAAACACTGTACGAACAGTATGTTCCGCCGTCCCAGTTTGTTTAAATCTTCACATACCTCCACAGCCAAACATCCTTGAGGTGTCCACATGAATAGACAATCAGAACCAGTGCACAGAGCTAATCGGGCAGGTGAAGTAGGGTCCCAAGCCAGGGCAGTAACTTGACCACTGCTGTGGATAAGCACACTGAAAAGGCTCAGTCGATGATCGATAGACCAAATCCACACCGCGTGTGCAGCGTTATCGTTTCGGGTGACCAAAAATCGCCCATCTGTTGAGAACGCAATCAGCCCGATGCCAATCTGCAAGTATGAAAGAAAAATTCAACATATCCTCAGGATACACACGTACTGACATTAATATGCTAGGGAAGAAATGTACGACTACCAAGAGCGAACAAATTACGAGTTACAAAACCGATCATAGCCTAACTGAGCCGTCCCAGTGCCTGTATCAAAGGCTGGTTTCGAAGTATACATGGACCCTACTGAGGACTTTGAAGTCATCTGTGTGAAGTATGTCAACTGTTCAAACCCACATAAGCGTTCAGAGACGCGCCTGAGCTACGAACCTTGCAGCTGCATTCAATTTGACTATCGGAAAACCAGAGGGGCAGCCAAAAGTGCAACCGTGCAAATGTAGCTACCGTAAGTACCATTGGTGCTACCAACCAGGCTCTTTTCGGAGGATTAGCAACGGCCAATAGACCAAATAAAAAAGGGCAACTTGGATTGAGGGCAAGGAAATCACATAAGAGTTGATTAGCAAAACATGTGACGCACGACTACAGTCAGAATTTAGGTGAAAAAGTGTGTTCCCACATAATGGTGACAAGGAAAGATGTCTGGAGTAAAAGAGGATGTTCGCTGTTCGGCTGAACGCGGTAACTTCATCACAACCGCTTCATAAAAAAACGAAGCGACGTCATCAGCGCGTTGCTGATGACTTATGGATAAGCACGGATTCATATACATTCTTTCAGGTATGAATGGCCCTTCATTAGGATTGGCTATTTGGGCGAAAAGCCCATTGTTTGAATCGGTATTCCGCGCTTAGATTGGTCAGAAGGCGGATAGACCTTACTACATCGAAAGGATTAATGGTTAGACGACACGACCATCTAAAGGCCAACCAATCACGGTCAAACTCCAAATCCCATCAATCCAATCAAAACGATTCTCAGGGAAATCTAAGTGACGATAGATGGAGAGTGAAGACCAATGACACAAACGTTGCGCATTTCTACGAAACACGAGGGGTACATTTCGACCGATTGTTTAAACAAATTAAACAAATTGTGGAAGACAACGGGTCGTGCTTTCCTTTGACATCACATCACACTAATATTCACTTCAATCAACCACAAATTCGCCAGAGAAGTATTTCGGAATAGACTGCGCAACAGGAACCACGAGACCCGAAAATGTATGCGCTTTCGTATGGCTGCATGCCCAGCTCTGATGATCGAAAGGGACCTCTAATATGAGGATTTGTCGATGAACCGACAGTGCAAAAATTGGAGCGCGCTATAGACCTGTTACGTGGAGGACAATTGTCGTCACAAAAACGAAATCCAATGCACAAAGCACATTGAATTGGAAGGGGACAACTGCCTACCATTCTTGGATATTTTAGTGATATGGAATATTGACGGGGGGTTCGAAACTCTCGAATACCGGAGAGAAGAAATCATTCACTGAAAGACACACGAGAGGAGGGATATATTCATCCGTGTCTTATACGGGATACGTGGACACTGCTATTACTTGCGAGGGTGACAGGACAAACATCCCAGATTAAAGCAAAATTACGAACAAGATCTGAAGGGAAAAACCAAGTAACCGAAAGAATAAGTTTCAGAGGGCTAGATAGTATGTGCCACTTTCCGCATCTACGACTTTGGTCTGTGCTGAACCGCAAGAATGGGTATAAACATAGTCGGTGTGTTGAACGATTACAATGATAATGAGTACTATCCATGACCTTTCAAACATTGTACCATATAAAACACGAGATGGC
>NW_008751723.1:4673-21285 GCF_000715545.1 Opisthorchis viverrini | reverse complement strand
CAAGAATGGGATAAACATAGTCGGTGTGTTGAACGATTACAATGATAATGAGTACTATCCATGACCTTTCAAACATTGTACCATATAAAACACGAGATGGCCTTGGCGCAGCACATTTGGTCGAAAATATCACACACGAAGTTCGCTGGAATTCGGTTGTCTCCCGTGAACACCAACTTAGTTTGCAAACGAGCCTATTTCGCCCATGTCAAGCAGACCGTGAAGACGCAGGCTTCCACCAGGAGAATACACCCTGAGATCTACCGTAAAAAGTCCGGGAGTTGTTACAAGCTATTTCTTAACGTGTCCAGGAATTACATGTAAGCGCTTAATAATTTACCGTTAAGTTTCTACTCGCCAGTATGGTCTATGGTATTCAGACAGAGATCCGGACTTATTCGATACAGGATAAAATCAAGAAAGATGAGCATGACTGTTCAACGTAAGAAATAAGTGCAATGTTTCACAGTGACGAGGGATTCAACTGACCTGTCTCTGCCCGGTGATGTGGGGTCAGTGTAAAAGAAACTCAGCCTTTAGGATTAGCATGGTTTGCATGAACGACAAAAAAGGGGGTCCACACAAAGACGAACCTTAGGAAAAGGGATCTTCGGGTCTGGTCGAACAGATTGGATGACAAAGGGTTCGTGTAACAGACAGTAGAGGACACCAGTTCGCTCTGTCTTTCGTATACCATCCAAAGATATGTTCATTCCGACAGAGTCTTCTTTGCGCTGTTCTTCGTACGCGTCAACTCGGTGAGGACGGTAGCTAGGACCATCAACCTCAGTATTATCAACACATGCGTCCCCGTCCACATTGATAATACCACCGGTGGGGCTAAGTCCAAGAGTAGGGTTGATAGCTTTGTCCACTGGGTGCGTCAGAGTGGCCAAGCAAGTCCAATTGAAATTGATCAGTATGCGACACTTCTGATCATAGCTTCGAATTGCACAAATGAGGGTGGAAAGGTGTCATGATTTCAGAAATTCAACAAGTTACTAGATAAGTAAGACTGCCTTATTTTATGCGACCAAGCAGATGAAGCTAAACGACAAACCATGCAAGACGTACAGGAGGAATTGAAAAAGCTTTAAAAAGGAGCAGTGCCGCCCCACGTGTAACATGCGGAACTCACAAGATAACCAAATCACACGTAGCGTGCTTTTCATTGGTTAACGCAGATAATTGAGCAGAGTGTTAGAGTATCCGAAAGGAGCAAAGTTGTGTTGTGCCGTTAGCCTTGTTGTGAAACCTACCACGGCTTATCCGCATGCATCATTCGCCAAAGAATGCATATGCTATATTTGGAGTGGGGTTGGATCATCCAATAAGTTAGGTGTACTTACCCTGTGACGTCGAATTCACATTGACAAATTGCACTTTTTCACCAAAGGGTCATGTCGCATGACGCCGTACGCTACTCCCGTTTTTCAGGCCTTGCAAATTCAGTCATCCCACTGGACAGCGCAGTACACCGCACTCCCTGTTTAAGTATTCAGTTTAATACACCAGTGGAAACAAACTAGCTGAGACGGACAAGGAGACCTGGTATGGCGAGTTTAGGCATTCGGAAGTGAAGAAATCCATATACAAGCTTTATTTGCGACTGACGATAGCAGTGAACCATCAGGATGCGAGAAAACGGATTGGAGTGGTTTTACCAATAAGGACCGCCCGTGAATTGGTCAACATTTTTCATTCTGGAGTGTAAACAAACACTCGACTTTGTGACAACCGAATGGCCCGTTGATCATTCAGCTGAATTTTGAAGAAACCAGTTATGTTAGTTTCCCGCGCCCCCACAGTGAGTAATGGATGTAAGATGCTGATTGGGCCAACATACTGAGTTCTTTCGTGCAATTTCATTACATGGAATGTGTACTAGACACCACTTTCGTTGGAATTGGAATCACTCTGTTGCTTTATCATTCACTACCTCACCTCCAACTTGGGTTAGAAGAATAACAAAAAACTGTAGCTACCATAAGGAGAAAACCAATATAAGAACCGATCTGAAAGTGGAGTTATTGGGCCATGATCGGCATAACCAGTTAGGGTTTTTCTGTACCGAAACTTCACCGAACAAATTGTAATTGAGCGACATCGCGCAGGTTCAACTGACATTCAGGGACGGAATAGTTCCCTTTACGCCCATCAGCGCCTGCAGTTAATCAGAACGCGCCTACAGTTTTGCGGTTAAACAGCATAACGTTATGGCACTACTGCAACTGCCTCTTCCTAGCAGTTAAGCTGACGCTCAAATGGTTTGCCGAAACATCACATTAAACCGACGGGAAATGACCACAGTAGATAAGCCTTCGACGAGAATAAACAGCCTGAACGCTTAACACTGGTCGTGCGTTAAATTTCACCAACGTTGACTTAGGAGGGACTAGTCATAGGCTCTTCCCGGGCACTGGTCGCGGAAGAAAGCTTAACCTATGTCTCTCTTTGAGTTGAGTAATACACAGTCGCTGCTGTGTTACCAGACACTGCAACGGCGATCTGTGACCTCACGACCAACAACTGAAAACATGACGCGATGGTCGGGGGTGGGTTGCAGGGGTCTGCGGGCTACACCATAGGAAATTTGTTTCTCCAAGGTACAACAATTCCAAGAAAGTAAAAGGGAATCAGCTAGATAGCAACTACGAGGTAATCCGGAGGCGAAGTCGCACTTTTTTCCGTGGGAAGAAAGTGAGACATGACCTCCAGAAAAGAAGCAATTTCCTCCAAAAAGGACCGGTTAGTTCAGCTGTAGCACTCTTTCGGTACCTAGATGCCGTGACACCCGAAGGAAGCGCGAAGGCTGGGATACTGTCAAGCCTAGACAGGAGAAGTCGAGATGTAGAGGATCTTCCGGTCAGTAAATTGGTTCTCCGACTACTGAGCCGTCTCACCCTCTGAAAAGGACCGATTAGAAACGATAGGCCCAAAAGATTGAACAATCCGATCATTGGAACGCTGATGGTGACTTTAGGTGCGCTGTTCAGTAGAGCCGAAATATTGTTGGAGCCAGCAGTTCGGTGCTACCGGAATGACACGTTCTGCACGAAGTAGAATGATATACCGAAATCTCCATCTCAGCATCCTCGGATTAGACAAGACGCCACAGCCAAGTGAGTCAGACGTTTTAGTCATTGGCACAGGGTGGGGCTCCTCGGGAGGACTTTGACACTAGCTGCTTCGCGGGCCAGGATTTTGAGTGGGAAACACGGTGTGTGGGGGGGGGGAGGGCTACTTTTACCACACAACTGAGAAGTATAAAAATTTATCGGGGTTCGGACAACCACGGAAGAATTTTCCAGCCTACCACACACTACTCAATTTCCACATGCATCTCTCCCAGCATTTCTTTTTTAGGACCTGAACACCCCAGAGTCTTCAACTTCATGATATCCTTAACCTTAAATAAATCGACCAGCAAGCTACGCATTCAGAAGTTCGAAGCTTGGGGTGCGTTGTACCTTGTAAATTCGAATGCAATGTCTGATCAGCATTACCAGCTGAGATTCAATGGTGATACTAATGCCCGAATACAAACAGCAAGCTGGAGTTGGATTGGTCTTCACTTCTGAAGTAGATAAAACATAACTGATTAGATTCATGTTAACAGCCGGCAGTGTGGTGTCAGCTTACTTACAAAGAGTGAAGTGTCTCAACACCGACTCAACAGACATGCATCGCTCCTTGTACGGAAGCTGGGTCGTTCAGCTGTAGCATCCTTTTCGGTGTCTAGCTGCCATGCCACCAGAAGGAAGCACGAGAGCTGGGATACTGCCAGGTCACCCAAACCTAGACAGGGGAAGTCAAGAAGCAGAGGTTGGGTTAGAACCACAGAAGCTACTTCCGATTTCAGCATCAGTGCTTTCTATGATGCTTTGTCGGGCCTTCTATGCCGAACATGGAATCCCGGCATTATACTCCCGGCTAGATTGGACCCAATGTGCGCCAAGTTCTTGTGACAGAATGCTCATTTACAGTCTGTACTTAACTGGCAAAGCAAAAGACGACACCATGTCCGAATCAGCCATGAACGCAAAGACAACACGTCGCAATTAGATACGAACGTCGGCACAGAGTGACCGACTGTCGCTAGTTTTGGAGCCACAATCTGGACTCAGATCCAACTGTTATCTGTGTTGGCTGCCAAATATCGTTTGCTCAGAGAACATCCGATCACAGTTACTACAAAATGGATGACAAACTGATGTTCCAAGGTTGGTTTTCGATAAAAGGAGGGTTTGTAGTGACCAGAGACGGTTACCGTTGGGAAAATGGCCTACCGAAGAAGATGCATATGAGACCTCGATTTCTGACTGTCGCTACCTCGGTAAAGCTGACTGGACGCATCGGCAATGAGATGGTAGGCAGACGCCAATGGACGGCCGTGAAGCAGCGGTGTTGAAGACTGCTGTCATGCTGTCGGTGATGATGAATGGACCTAATGCGGGCCTAGTTGATAGGGTGAAAATGGACAGCTTCTTAGGCCATATCCTTCAAACGCCGAGTGACCGCTGAATCGAAGGTTATTTGCAAAGCTCCAACCAACCTAGAAATGGGTGGGTGGTCAGCTGATGACACAATTTTGAGCCATGAAAGTCATCATTAAATCAGTAAGAAACAGAGGACGGTTTACACTGAGTTAATGATCAGATTAGCACTTCACGAGTGGTTGGGAACTCTCAGATACAGTTACATGTCGCAGTCAGCAGACAGGTCGTATCCATAAGATGGTTGGCGTACACAAGGGAGCAGCCATTTACAGTTTCACTCCCTATAGCCCCCGAAAAACCGCCCGCATTTGTCCTCCCATCTTGATTATCTGGCTGTTTATTTTTATCCCAACTTCACAGTAGCACGAGTCCGTTTCCTATAGGTCTCTGGATCACCAAAGTCGAGTGAGAGGTAATGATACAGTCAGCTCAACCACTATCCTTGCACCTTGAATTCGTGCTTCTGATAAACAGCCCACAGATATGTCAACCGAGTCCAGTGTGGAGGCAAGAGCACCATGTTGTAGAGTTTGCTTCAGAGTGCGCACATTAAAAGCAGTCAGATAAACTGGGCGTCGAGGCTTGAAGATTGAATTCGAGACGTCTGAGGCTGACAGCGCCGACTGACATGCAGACATTGCGGCCAAAATCGATGTAAGACGAACGCGGTAGTTAGTTCTAATGGGCCCACACGGACGGTGTTATTAATGGAAAGGGGGAGATGGAATAAGACGTTTGTGAAAAAGGAAGAAGGGAGAAAGCAGCAGTGGTCTGTTTTCGCTTACTCACCCTGCTGTATGCAGAAATTAAGTCGATTCAGCTGACGACACTATGCGATGATCAATGTGGTATGAGATTACGTCTGGCTGTATAGTCGCATCTTCATTACAGGCGTGACTGTGGATTCTCGTAGCTTTCTAACCACACCCGCTCAATACCATTGAACAACCGAAACGAAAAGATCCTGCAGTAGTTTGTGTATTCCTGCAAGAAAGTGAAGTGATGAAGTAGTTCGCACAAGTCACTCTCCATCATCTGTGGGGTGAGCATCGACTGAGAATCCGTCATGCAATTGTGCTTCTTCCAGACCTAAGTGTCCAACATGGACGTTTATATCACCCGACAGAACGAAAGTGCCCGCCCTTCCGCAGTGGCAAAAGGGCTCAATAAAACTCATCTTTCTCAGCTCTAGAACCACAGTCTGTTGGAACATATGCTTACAGAACGAACGAGCGTCGTTCACCAAATTAGGCTGGACTGATCATATTGGAAACTTATCCAATAAAACACTTTCAACCTTGAAGCTGTCTGAAACTCCCAAGTAATAGGCGACAACAGCCGCTGCGTCAGGATCGCCAGAGTGAGATAAGACTAATCTTTGGAAAATCCGAAGTCATTCTGGGCCGTTTAAGTGCATGAAAGAACTGAGATCTTGTAGGCGCACTTGGGAAACACGATACACGTTGAACGAAAGAGAAATCGAAGTTTCAGCCAGGGATGCCTGCTAATCAATTTGGAAGCTGTAATATGAACTGGATATTTTGAGTTCACTTAATGAGTATTTGGGTTTATTGTACCGGCCGGCAGTTTAGATGAAGAACAAGTCAGGTAACTGGCACCTAGCTGGACGATAGTGGTGTGATTGAAGAATAATAGCAAAGCATGGATAAGGGACGGTGAATGAAGAGCGCCAAGGTCGAGAGTGGACTGATCAACGAACAGTAAATTTTTTTCCAAGAATAGAGCTGGAGGTGGAGAAAAATACAGCATTACAGTAGAATGACACTGAAATGAACGCAGATAGCGCCAAACCATGATAAACAACCGTTTTCCACTAACCTCCCGATACCCAGCAGTTCCCCCGTCGGAGACCAACACACCGACTTTATACCCAGCAGATCTTGTCCTGTTTCATATGCACTATACGACCGTATATGACGAAGATCCATAGTGTAGACCGCTACCCGGTAGCGCAAACATTCATCCCAAATCACAATGAAACGGCCATCAGGTGACCACAACAGACCAACAGCATCCTGCGTGTCCAACTGGATGTTGCGTACCAGGGTCCAGTCGCGCTCACAGTCCAGTAAACTGAGATGGTCTTTGAACTGGCGACGTTCCAAGAGAGCGAGATACCGACCACCAGGCGAGAAGCCGAGATTATTTTCACAAGCCTGAGGTCAACGCAGCATAGAAAGTACATGATGAAGCGCCAGAAGACTGATAAGTTCGGAATGATAAGTTCAAAATCTAACCCTACCAGGTAACGGTGTATACTACCGATGTAACATGCAAGAAGCTGTGGTCTGACGTCCAAGCTCTGCCCCCACATCTCATGAAAGCTGAAAGTTACTACAGAAATTAATGGACCTCTTTGCAGCGTTCTTTTACTATTGTTTAATGTTTAATGAACGTCCAGAAAAGCTCAAGGAGACACTTGAGAATGTTCGCTCTTCAAAAACTCAGCAGATCCGATGTTTACTCTTGTGTCTAATGGCCTGTAGCCGCAAGATGTCTCAGTTGTTAGGATGCGAATTTACTGGCCGGAAGATCCGTGGTTCGAACCCGACATCTGCATCTGTCGGGCCGATTGTAGAAAGCTACTGTTATCCAACATACTGATACTAGACATCTTTCGAAAGATGTATGCAACGTCTCCGAAACACGCACACAAGACCCCAGTTAGGTTATATACCTCAGGGGGAACCCGTATTACTGCACACTGTTCGAAATTTGGTTATCCTGATGAAGTGGTTCGCGGTACCAATAGCGTGGAAGTTGTACCTAGCCTCAGGACTGAGTGCACTTTACTGAGCTGGATCGTATTGTTCGAGTGGGTGGCCCAGGTAAGGCCAGTACATGTCGACGGTGTAAGCGGTGTTTAAGTATTGTGCACAAAAACGTTCCAACAGGCGGTACTGAAAGGCTGAGGAAGATAGTCTCATTGGGATTTGTCACGTCTGCTTGAGTCATAAAAAAGTAGACATCATGATTCTGGCATGTGACATAAATGCACATGTCGGCCGACGAATTCCGAAAGAAGCTCATCTTGGTGACTGATTCGGAATCGATACTCAGCACCCAGATACCAGACACCAAAGTATTCGGTTATTTTTTGGCCATGTTGTCTTGAAATCGCTAACAACGTCGCCGAACGAGGTGGAACATGTGAAAATAAGCTGCTTGTGAAAAGCGTGAATACAATACACGCAAGGCCACTCAGTTCTCCACCTGCAGGGTTTTAGTGGCTCAACAATACCATGCGCGTTGGTTGGAAAGCTTCCAAAACTAAACCGGTACGACGACAGTTTGTAGTTTGATTAGAAAAAGGTGAAATAAATAGGACTCAAGGTTGCTGAAACCGTCTGACGATGCCGTTTGTACACCTTAATGAACACCAGATCTCATTGCGATTAGTCGTCCTCACAAATACCAGGAATACCATAACAGCAACAAACGAATGTTAGGGCATGAGCAATTCTCTCAGAAACCGAATGGCGGAGAGTGGATTGACAAAGAGAACTGGTAGAAGGCGACAGTCCGGGAATGGAGAAAACGCTTATAACGGGGAACAGTCACGCTCCATTCCGTCTAAAACGATCAACTCGTCGGAAAAGGGTGAATGTTAGCATACGAAAAGGACGATAATGCAGATTTGATCACCGAAGAATAGTTAATCCGGCTCCCATCAGCTTATCTTCCAGAAGGAACCAGAATGGAACAGCGACATAAGATGTCCAATTACAACTTAAGATAATTATCTTAAGTTGGTCGGTCCACGAGAATCAAGCTGGGATTCACCTAGTCCGAAATTTTATTGATTATATTTTCACATTGCTACAAGTACCCGAGCTGAGCCACTTTTTTCAACGATCAATGATGTTAGTTTTCTCTGACCAAAAGGCTGCAGTTGGCTCCGTTGATCGTTAGACACTATGTCAGTGTCTGGGACGATAGACGTCGGTTATTAATTTTTTCCCTTATGAAGAATCTACATGCATCTTCCTGTGGATCAATACGCATCTACAGAAAACTCTCGCATTCGCCACATCCACTGGTGTCAGGCAAGGCAGTCCTTTGTCAACCCTAATTTCCAACTTCGTAGTGCTGCTAGGTTCTTTATATGCGCCTTTACTTGAGGATCGAAATACTCTCGTGATATTTGCCTACAGACATTAGGTATACTGACGATATACCTATCCCTCAATAAGACCTTTGGAAAATGCAAACTGCTTTAAACAACCCTAATGATTCTGCCGCACGGTTCGGTGAGTTTCACATCTGCAAAGTGCTAATGAAAGAATGGGTGTAATCAAACCCAAATCTCATGTGTGTAGAGGAAGCGACCGATGTGTTAGGTAAATTAGCTCATCTTAGCAGCTGCACAGGTCCCGGCAGACTGGTAAAGAGTGAAATCACTTCCCGAACTGGAGGGGGACTAGGGCGGCTTTATCTGACATTTGCGTCACCGACGACATCCGGTTGACTGTCGAAGATGGAGTGACACTAATACGGTTCGATATCGCACATGAATCAGAGATGTGTCCGGGGCGTAAAGATCTTAAGACTGTTTGATCATGGGTTCCTTCGAGGCATTCCGTGCACATGGTAGGAACATCGAGTCAGTACTGCTGAGGTAAACCGGATGGTAACTCTCCCTTGATAGATCAACTGGTCATACTCTATAGATCAAGCAATGTACTTGTGTAAAAGGGATCGTCTGCTCCAAGAAAGTCACCTTTCTTCATCCACCTGTCAGACGCAGTCAAGCCAAAAGCCGTGGTCATGGAGCACGAAAACCTTTACCAATTAACTAGGTCTTGCTGGAAGTTAGTATCGCCCGGGATGGTGGCTCCTGGATGACAAAAGAATGGCTAGTGACTATGATAGATGTGGTTGCTACCTGGTAAATGATGATGCTACATCAAAGCTATTGCCTCTCACTCCCTGCCAGCGCGTGGCTATCATTCTCTGACGCCCCATCCATGGTGAAATTACAGTAGCTAGAGGTAATGTACTGTAGGGTCTATAGTTGAAAAACTGAACTGAAATGACAGGTAAGAATCAGGCTGTTGCAAGTGGACACACCCAAACTTTGAATCTATACCAATAAACTTCCAGAGCGGACTATTAAACGGAATCACACATCCAAACTGCCGCACAGCTCACAGTGGCACGCTTTAAGGCCAGTAATCTTAATTCACAAGTAACTACTCAAAGGATCGGGCCGGTGATCAATACGGCATAATTGGCTGAGTATAGGAGTTCAACAGCTAGTTGTAATCCAGTACCGGACGAATGCCAGTTGCCGGTGGCACTAGCAGAAATCGCTTAAATTTATACCATGGTTCTGCTGATTACACGTCAATAAGACGCAAATTATGAACTCGACACACTCGCTCGACAAACTTAGTAATCTGTGGTGGTAGTTCTGCCGGGAACACTAGTCTTCAAGAATGAGACCTATAACTGGCATTACTATTAATTTGGGACAACAATCGGTAGACTCTTCCGTTCAGAAGTATATTGGAGTAGCCAAACTGTGATAGCTACAAAGCCAACCAAATCACTATCATAATATAACCCCTATCAAGTCACGTGATAAAAGGGAACATGATATGAAGACAAATGCAGTAAACTCACCTTAACGTATTTCAAATAAGAAATTGAAACCTCAGACAAAGACCAAACGGTGACTCTGAGGTGGAAGTCGCTAATGGTTAGAAAGTGGCGGCTATCCGGAGCCCAAGTAGCCGACAGTAAGCCTATAGGTCCCTCATCGACCCTGCATTTCCACTCAGGGTTTTCAATGGACAAAATCTGAAGCAAGTTTTAACCATGAAAGATTAAACAGTACTTGAGTAGTCCCCCGTTTCCGTAGAACACATAAGATGAATAGGGAATCTGGAGACCACGAAAACTGACTAACAACATCGATGCAGGTGAAGGTTCGTGAGACCTGAACAGCAGATATGGTTCGCAGAGTGATCCTATTATGGGAAGCAGACGCCACATAACTGCAATCAGGGGAAATACTGACAAGTCCCACAGATCCTTTAACTGGAACAGAAAAATTCATAGCTGCTGCCTCATAGATATGTACATCACTGAGGTTCACAACAGATACGTCAAAAGCTGGAAAGGACAATATCCGTAAATATTCGGTAATTTTGTCGTCGACTGGCAAAATGGACAACCTAACGACTGACAAAAGGTGCATTAAATCAAACAATCGACGTTGTAGAGATCACACAATATAAAGTGGGTAGTGTTTTAACTAATAGGCTACTGGTAGTGGTTCAGGTCTTAAAAAACAATGGTTAATTAAAATGAAACCCAAAACATCTGCAATCAAGATGGAGGGGAAAGAAACACCAGAATGCGACAAGAATAATGAACGCTTATGCGGTTACGGCATAACCATTTTATCGAGGGATCCAATTGTAGCTGAGCCACCTAAAAGATCTCTTGTACGAGTGTCGGGGATTATGTGTTTAAGCTTCTATCATCCCATGGGTCAGTTCAGTTAGGTTCAGTTTGTCAACTATACACTATGCACCAAATATAAGGTGATTACAGCCGCTACAGTTTTGGTCACCGGTGTCATGATTTTTGTACGCTTGTTATTATACTCACCGTATAAACTAGTCGTGAACCTTTGTATGTACATTTCAGCTCATCCACACTTGTTCTTAGACAAGTAAAACGTTGCTTATCCTTGAAAACCTGGGGTCTACTCTAACTCGGACACATTCTAAACAACTTAAGAGGAAAATGAGGGAGCGTGAGAATTGTATCCAGCGTCTGAGGTGATGACATAATTAGTTAGTTCGGGAAACTGGACGTCTACGCATTGAAGGCGACAGCTTCAATGCACCTGGCACGCAGATACCGGTAATTCGAGCGTCACCACACATGCGAAGTGTGGGGTAATGGTCATCAGCAATATTTGCTTGGAGAAGTGTATAGCTGGGTAGAGAACAAACTTCACTAGCGATAAACATACGGCGAGGCAACCAAAGTTCGAGATAGCTCAGTGTCTGAGGTGCGAACTTATCGACCGGAAGTTAGGAGGCTCGCATTCTCAGTATCTCGTCAATCTAGGCTTGGTCAACCTGGCAGTATCTCAACCCTCGTGCTTCTTTCGGGTGGTGGCAGAAAAGCATCGAAAGGGTGTTACAGCCGAATGACTTGTTTTTTTATTTACCCACGGCAACTGGGATGACTGCGTGAATGGATTAACTATAAAGGGTTACACCGAAGCGTGGTGGTGAACTTAAGAGTAGTTAACACCAACATCGACAGCACATCAGTATTCAGCACTGATGCTTCGCTGCCGTAGTATTGTTAACCAACAAAATCAGTTTGGTTCTCAGAAGCTTGAGAGATAAGAACAAGGTCACCACACATCCCAATGTTACTAATGGTAATGGTCTAATGGTAAGAAATAATCGTCCAGCCGTACATTTCGGTACGTAGCTGTCAAACCACTCAGAGTAAGCACAGGAGCTGGGATAACTCTAGGTAGCCAAAGCTTAAACAGGAGCAGTCGCGATGCTGATGATGGGTTCGAATCCCGAAATTTCCTCTTAGTAAACTCGCGCTTCAAGCACTGAGATAAATCAAGCACAGAAACGAGTGCATGAGGAAATGGTATGGCGCTAGCCTATCTCAAGCAAACTCAGATGCCTACACCTCCAGGCACCCAATCGGACAATCTGGAAAGCAACTGAAAGCACGAACGCCAATGACCTCGATTATCCGTCAACTCTTGCAATGTCCATAGCCTAAAGTGGATCGTGGGGGCCACACACTAGAAAGCCGACAGCACCAACAACATAAACTCATCGGAATCTCAGAACATCTCGGTTGACGATGTTTCGGTATGCGTAGCACATGGTCCGGTCACAACAGTTGACGGTGCTGGATTTTTACCGCAAATGAAGTTCCTGCTGCTCACCCACACCTGAATTCCAACTACCTCGTTAAGAATTCGTCGACACTATCCGATGTCAGGAACACTTCAAAAACCTGGAGATACCTCAACCGAGGATACGTCATTCCATCATATGACAATACAGTCCTTACTGTACTCTGGAACACACGACCCTTGAGATCCCATGATGTGCTTTTGACGCCGCAAGTTACATATCTTGAAGGACACGATCCGGGGCACCTGCGATTCGTGCACTGCATGCCTTGTTGGTCGGACGTTTGAGTTATAGTATCAAGGTGAGCTGTTTCAACTAAATCTCCCGCCCTCGGCCCGAGCAACCGAAAGGCTCATTTGCTCACAGTACTTTTCTACCAAGATCCCTCTTTAAACTCTAGCCAACAATACAAAAAACAGCCGGATCATTTCATCTTCAGCTATCCGGCCGATATGTCTTATGCGCTCCGCCACACATTAACAATAAAACAAACACCTTTTTCTAAATCAACAAGATACTTTTTACATAGAAGCAAACAGGATATTCTTTCCTAGGCCCTCAAAATTAATGTGTTGTCTCTGAAACACGCATACAAGACCCAGGAGCGGTCATACACACGGAAACGCCAACGACGAGATCAATTTTTTTACATTCCACTCTTCATATGTTCAGTGATCTAGAAACGATGGGTCGCGGAACGTCATAATCATATCGACCGATGCTTCACTGCCGTAAGTCACGGAACGTGACTTGGGGGTTGCAATCAACACCAGAACTGAACGAGCTTTGCTTGATTGAATTCCAGTGAACAGTCCGGTTATCCAAAGCAACCAAGCAAAATCTTGCTTGACACGGAAACCGGTGCATGTATGTATTATCGGTAATTTCCCAAAGGATTACAGCTTTGACGCTCATAAGGATGGTTTGTATCCAGATTTATCAGGCCTCATTCGTCAAGCAAGAATGAGTGACAATGTGAACTTTGCGGGAGTTACGGACGCCCAAATTGGCTGTCTGAGAACAGAAAAACCACAGGTAGAGATGATGCAACGATGCTGTGGGTTATATTGGCTGGAACACAGTTCCTGAAGGTTCAACCATGCCAGGAAGACCAACAGGGAGCGGTTCGACGAATAACGGTCAGTCCCCGTACTGCGAAAACTCGTATTACGATGGAGTCGTACTGTCCCTTGTCGTGGGAGTGTGAAAGCGGTAAGGTACTCTCCCAGGCAATCAGCAGGCCCACATTCATGGAAGCAGCGAGACTGTCTTCTCCAAGGAAGGACGAGTTAGAAAACGTTTCCTCTAAGAACCTTACACTCCGATCGCCAAGAAATCGACCCTGATCGCCGGCGTATTATTCAGTACGGTCAAAATATATTTGAGAACAAAGAGTCTGGTGCCGCTCAAAAGGCAACCGTTATGCGCGGCTGCATTAGGAGTAGAAAAGCAATGTCTTCGAGTTAGGCCGGCTCCTTGCAACCAAGTGGATAAGGCTACTGAGTCGTTGGCTCTGGGAAGAGTCCCACAAGAAAATCCCAATAACTACTTTCTCCCGGTTCAGACATTTGAGCAAGAGGCTAGAAGAGGAGTCCCAGAACAAACCCCCCACACCTACTACTGTCTTGGGGGTTAGACTTGAGTCAGAGGCTCATGCTGGAGTACCTCAAGAAAACCCCCTTCCTCCGCCCGGGCGATCGAGGAGTATCATCGCCTTTGTCGTTCATGGCGAGAATAGACCAGATATTACGAGGATAGATACCGAAAAGGATTTGGGCATTTGGTATTTACAAACGCCCTTCTCATTGCACCATGAAACAATCGGCTCAAAAGATATTCGCCGTTCTACGGATGATTCGAAACCTTCCCCCGTATTACTCATATGAATCTCCAGATACCCTAAGGGGCCTATGTCAAACGGCTTCTTGAGTATGCGAACTCAGGGCGCAAGAAAGGNCCCCCTTCCTCCGCCCGGGCGATCGAGGATTATCATTTGCCTGCATAGTTCTTTGCCCACCGACATCTCCTCCCAGCCACAAGCGAACAAAACAGGTCATATAACTGTAATCTGTATGACCCGTGTGTCTTAAACACCCCGCTACGCACTTACAATAAACGAAACCACAGGCCTATTAGCCCCACTAGTGTATGGTGCCAGGTGATGAAACACATTCTGAAGTGGGCCATCCTAACTCATCTCGGCACTAACAACTCGAAATACACAGTGCAACACGGATTCCTCCCAAATCGTTCTTGCGTGAAGATACGCTCGTATGCGTGGACAGTTTAAACCAAGCTAAGGACAAAGGACTCATAACACAAGCCATGTTTTTCGACTTCTCAAAGGCATTCGATCAAGTTCCAAACATCCCGCTGTTCCACAAACTCAAGCCTTACGGGATTCAAGGGGAGATTCTGTGCTGGATTAAGGCGTTTCTATTGGACAGAACATTCTGACGGAAAGTAGGTTCGACTTAGTCATCTTCGACAACCGTATCCATTGAAGTTCCTCAAGAATGCGTTTTGAGACCATCCCTATCTCTGGTCTACATCAACAACCTTCCAGATGTTCACCCAAGTCCATTTCTACATTTTGCACATGACTTGAAATCCTGAGGTCCAAATGCGAGTGCGCTCTAAATGGATGTGGAAGCTGCAAAGCAGTGGTCGTTAGACTGGCAACTTCCCGCAAATGACAAAAAGTGCGTCCATGTAATTTAGGGGAAAAAAATCAGCGAACGCCTTTGTCGTTCATGGCGAGAATAGACCAGATATTACGAGGATAGATACCGAAAAGGATTTGGGCATTTGGTTTTTACAAACGCCCTTCTCATTGCACCATGAAACAATCGGCTCAAAAGATATTCGCCGTTCTACGGATGATTCGAAACCTTCCCCCGTATTACTCATATGAATCTCCAGATACCCTAAGGGGCCTATGTCAAACGGCTTCTTGAGTATGCGAACTCAGGGCGCAAGAAAGGCGTAACCCCCATTGACGGTATCCAACAGACTGCTACGAAAATGGTTGCCGGTTTGTCAGGAAGGTCAGATTCCTGAAAGCAACCCCAGCACGTCCGGAACCTACTGAAGCCCTAGTACCCCACTAAAATCTCAATATGAAAGCCGGCAAGCACACAGGCCAGTCAATCATTCGACCAATTCAGCAAAAGCAGATAAGTGTTCAGACACGCCACATAAGCACGACAGACGCTGATGGGTGTTTACTAAACGCCTATTAAACAGCCAGGATCAATGTCAAAAAGCGCCGTTAGAGTGCGAGGCCGTAGTAGCTTTTGCACTCGCACGCTCGCTTGTTCGCAATAAAGCTGTTACGTTACTTGTCGGCGTCTCTTTACGGTACTAGGCAGTGGATCGGGACCAGCAGTCAGAAAAACACAGCTGATTTTAAAACGTGTCTCGTGGTACTTAGCCTATTTCCCCTGGAGTATCGCTGCCTCCGACCTAATAGTCACTTATGCTCTGTGTGAACAAGGTTTGTCACTGTTGGCCCAATTAACACAAAGCCGGAACATGGTAAGAAGATCTTAAAGCTCAGAGCACACACCCGACACAGGAAGCCTGGGCGAAAGCCGCTACACTGCGGTGTCCAATCAGTGTATCAATCCGTGAATCCTGAAGCTGCTGCTCCGCCTGCTACGACAGAAGGTACGAAAGCTTGAGATTGCCTCAAGTGGAGGGGGAGACCTTGGTTATTGAGTTACCTGGATATCTTTTTCACAATTTTCGAGTGGACCCATCGTGATGAGGCAAGAACTATTGAGCCAAGACTGCTTGCTTCTGATTCGCCTAAATTCCGACCAATTAGAGTATGCCCTCTTCTTGTAGGTAGATACGCAATGGAGGATTTCTACATGAATAGATGCCAATGCTTTGGAGTACTCTCACCTTAGAAACTCATGTCTTTTTGCTATGGACGTCTGCCTAATTGTCTACTCGAAACTGGTGTTGAGCAACTTTTGCACTGAAGTTTCAGTGCCGCAAAACCACGATGCTAATTCACTTTCAGCCTTCGTGTTAGTAATAGAGAAGGGTGATTAATGAAGGTATGGTGATCCTTCTGACCATTGTACTTTGGTACTTTCTTTGAAACTTATCATTACTCAAGTTGCACCACTTTCTATCTCTCACTAAAATCTCAGCTTATTCCTCTTCTCT
>NW_008751723.1:0-870 GCF_000715545.1 Opisthorchis viverrini | reverse complement strand
GCTTACCACCCGTGTGCCAACGGTTTAGTCGAGCGTTTCCATCGACAGCTGAAAGCAGCATTGATTGCTCACGGTAATCCTCAAAATTGGGCAGAGCATCTCCCGCTCGTACTTTTGGGGATCCGATCTGCAGTGAAACAAGATTTAGGCTGTTTGACCGCCGAAATGGTTTACGTTATCCACCACAAAGGCACATGGTACCGGCATATCACTGTGGCGTCTTGAACCTTTATTTTACGTCCATTATAACACTACGTATTTCATCAGTTGCATAATCGTTTTTTGTTCGAATACGAAAAGCTACAAAAACGCGCACTTGTACAATTTGACAGAATACAAACGTGGTCACGGCAAGTGGCTCGAGGAACAATGCATTTATCTGCAAAACCCCTGTGGGTGAAATAAAAAGTTTACCGTCAAAATTTTGCACTTCTTTGCATATATGCTCAGATTGAAAATTCCCATCATCTACCGTCATCTTTTTGCGATTTGTTTTAATCGATCTCTTTTGAAAATCATTGCGCACATTCGGCTTTGAACTTTGTCTGCTATGGCTTTGGCCGTGGGTTAGACGCATGCCGACAATTTCTCTGAAACCGTGGTTCGAAGGAGGAAAACTTTAACATAACAACATTCGATGGTAATTTTCGGGCGTATAAGATCTTCTCAAACGGCCGCAATTTTGTTGAAAGTTGTTTAAATCTACTAAATCCACACGATATTAAAGACACGGGGTATTCATATTTTAAATGGCTGCTATGGCTGAGCACGTGAATGCGGAGGAGGATTTTGTGGAGGATTTAGCTCGTCAAAGTTTTTTCTCGTTCAATACATTTCAGGTTGCTTTGATAGAGTACCAGACGAAACATT
>NW_008751722.1:1906160-1914086 GCF_000715545.1 Opisthorchis viverrini | reverse complement strand
AACAGTTAAGGTTCCATAAGGAGTGGGATAACGAACGAAGAAATCAATCGTTGCGAAGATATTCCCATTGCCTGTTTACGATACATCTGTGACGGTAGGTAGCCCGGTTTAATTTGATAGATTCTACTACATTTCAAATGGTTGTAATGTACACTGAACGGGACCAAGGTGAGAAGATTCGGAGATCAAAAGACTGAGAACAAGACTTAGGACTGATTAGGGTTGACCTAGAAGTGCAGTTGTAAAGAAACGCATTTAGTGATGCACTCAGTGCACCTACTGCTAGGTCAAAAACTCCAAAACACTGATACAGCCAAACAGCACATGTTCACAGACAGGCGACCAAGGAAAACAAGCTCGTATTGTAAACACCACCACCTACCTCGTACATGAACACCTGAAATCCAGTGAATACGGAGATACAAAAAGCATGCACGGAAAAGAATATATCGTTCTCCATGACGGGAATAACGCCGATGGGATAAATGGCCGCATACTGAGCCTAGAGGACCGAAATAGACAGAGGAGAAAGAGTGAAAGAAGAAGCACCACGGAAGACGCACTGCAAATCGACATTCATTGAGGCGAAAATGGCATCATCGTAAAAGATGCTCTGGAGTTAGGATAAGCTGGAAAATCGGTTCACATCTCCAAAGCGTCTGAGCATTCACGAACCGTAAGTGCATCGCAAGTGCATCAACAACCGGAACAATCAACACAGTCATTTGATCGTCGTCCGGACACTAACATGTTCACCCGTCGCACTGGGACAACAGTAATGATAACAAAGTTCAACTCCTTTTAGCAAATATACACTCATCTGCAAACTAATTTGGTTCTTTCGAGAGACTCACCTGGAACCCAGCTGAATCTCTCGTTAACGATGTTCTCAGGCATAAGATTGACAGAAACCCGTGGACTGCGCCTCCCTGATGAGCCCCAAGAAGGGCGAAACCGGTCGTGGGCTGTCGATAGGTTTTCAGCAACCTTATGAGTAGTACATTACAAAAAGTTCAACTCCTGTTTTTCTTGTGATATGAAAGCAACATGTAGAAGAGATGAGAACCAACACGCTCCTACTGTCTAGTGAGGACTAAACAGGATTCACAGTTCGAGTGACGGTGAATAAATATAAAAATAGACGGGATAAACGTTGCTACAAGCAATCCCTCGTCCCTCGCCAAGATGAGGCGATAGGCGAATTCAAATTAGTTGGATGGGAGTAGGTGTTTTATAGACTTCTATTCGGATTTGAAACATTCGGTGTTTAGCGATACGGAGGACCTTGAGAAGTTATACTCCAACAATACTATGTTGCCTGCCGCAAGATGCTGCTTCCGAATAATACTCCAAAGACAAAACTTGTTGAAAGGAAAACGGAAAGAAAACTGGCATCCCCTACATCAGTATGGATATCCGTCACCTTCGCGGGGAATTACCGTTGAATTATTGAATAAATCCAATCAACCCATGCATAGAGCGCGAATAAAAAACGGAGACGATGGAGATGCTCGGTGACATCGAATAAAATCCTCAAAGCTAGTTTGAAACACCAGTCACAGTCGAAACACTAAACAAATATCAAGACGACAAGGGCTGCGTGGTGCTATTCGATTTTACGACAGAATATTTGCGCCGTACTCCGTACGAACGAGTTCGACTAGACTGTGTTGTGTGGCATTTGTTTGGGTTGATTAGTGGTGGAAAACACAACGAAGATAACAGTTTTCCCACGATTAAATGTTTTGATCACGATGAGTGACACTCATCAAGAGCAAAGTACTCGGAATCAGATACGTCGAGTCATGAAAAGCGCTAATCCTCTATGTTTTTCCATCCCTAATCAACCTATTCGATTTTTACTGCCAAAATACTAAAGACGAGCTAAATATTCAAAAGAACATCAAAAATCGTCACTCGGATAGGTGACCTCCCTCTAAGCAAGCAAGAGACATGAGGAAGTCTGACTTGACTTGGCCCCAAGGAGTTCCTCACCACATAAAAGATAGCGCCGCTTTTTATACAAATGGTATAGCAGCACTGTACACTATTTTAACCTAGTTTTCTATTTTATCTTCGCACTTAACTGATGAGGTGCGACTGAGACCAATCGCAGGCAAACTCGCGTGTTTCTTTGTTAACATGGATACATTCCATAAAAATATCTTCAACATCACTAAGAACAAAAATCAACCTGGTTCTTCGTCCTGAGGCAAGCTCCTGGTTTCTTTCAAGATTACCTATGCATTCATGCTTCATGGGTATCGATTGGTCAACATCGCTCCATGGACCATGCCAAGTTGATACTGCAGCGACTGCTGCGGCACGCTTCCTCATGAGCTTCGATATGTACTGTAACGGCAACCGTGAATTGGTGTAGAAGGGAAGCAAAAACGTTGGGTGTAATAAGCATTTCGCTTCGACTGTTGATTTGCCACATCGCTGACAGCAGAATTGAATGAAGAGCTACTGCAGATTACGACCCGTGGTTTGTGACTAAGAGTCTTTGAACTGTAGTCTGATAAAAACCTCTTTATTCCTTGGTGAGCGGACATGGTCTCGTTTGGTTTGTGGCTTCAGGTAGGGAATGAATAAATAAAAAAAGGACTACATTAACTTTCCTACCAGAGAAAAAGCTGCCAGATTGACACAGTTGTCGAGCTCGAAACCTGAAATGACTGCATCGGTCGAAACTTCGTTTACTGGGACTAAAACCTATCCAGAAAGTAAATATGGAACAATCAGAGATTAGCAGTTCATGTGGTCGTAGCACCAACAGTCTGACTGGCAACGCCATATATTTAGGCTAGTGGCGAGGGCAGAAACACTGAATGTGCAACGACGAGAATAAGCAAATGGGAGACGGAACAGGTGATAGTTGAGATGGTATCACAAATTTAGCTTTCTTGGTCACACTCTTCGAAAGCCATCTTCCTGGCAGAGCACATTCCAACCAACTATATATCCAGTTGAGACGGTCAAGAGGTCAAGTCACGACTTGGCAGCAAATCACTGGCCACTATTAGCAGGTTTGATTCATTTGGGTGGGGACAGATATAGTTGTACTGCTCCCCGTACGGCCTTTCCCCTCCACTTGACTGGCAGCACCATATATTTAGGCTAGTGGCGAGGGCAGAAACACTGAATGTGCAACGACGAGAATAAGCAAATGGGAGACGGAACAGGTGATAGTTGAGATGGTATCACAAATTTAGCTTTCTTGGTCACACTCTTCGAAAGCCATCTTCCTGGCAGAGCACATTCCAACCAACTATATATCCAGTTGAGACGGTCAAGAGGTCAAGTCACGACTTGGCAGCAAATCACTGGCCACTATTAGCAGGTTTGATTCATTTGGGTGGGGACACCAGAACTACTAAACTAATGGTTACAAACACCGACAAAAATAGCGTAGTTGGGTACCTCATAAACTTCATGAATATAAACTAGCATTAATCTCCCAGTCAATACAAACACGAGCTCATCAACCATATGCCATGTAAACTGGATCAAAACTTCAGTGATTACAGCTGACACCCCGTTTGGCTTTCTTTACAACTTCAATATTTCCCAATGAACGAAACTGCAACGGTTCAGACCATCTCAGTCCAGCTTTTTCCAGATAGTCAGACTCTGTTGGGCCTCAAAGGACGGCAAATTTAAACCCAGTTAAAAAAGCGATTCAATAAACAGACATATCTCTCTAGAACATCACCTGTCCCATACGTTCAAATGGTGATGTCTTACGATTTACAAATAGTGAGGATATTTTGCAGTTAGACCTCGATTTCTTTCTGTAAAGAAATGCACTCTGTCCTGAGAATCCTCGAAACACTGTAGAGTTGTTTTTGTCCTTGCTAAGAGCCACCACCAGTGCACATCTTGCAAATCATTTGAAAAGTTTGAAGTCACACGCCTTTCAGTTAGGAGATCGAACATCATATCATTCGGCTGATCTGCGGTTAAGTGTATGTTCATAGGCAATAGGCGGTGCCACACAAGTGATCTGGTGTTGTCTGGCATAGACCAGCTAAACAAAATGGTTTTCGATCGCCACACTACCGTCCGTGCTACGAACAGAGACCTTTTCTGCACATCCGCTGAATGACGTATACACACGCAGTGGAATTGTTGTAATCTCACTGACTAGTCGACAGGTGATCGACATGAAGGAAACTATTGCAAACGGCGATATAAATTTCGTGCTGGCACGTCGAAATTGACGGGAAAGACGCAACAGTTACAACGCGCACAAGCATGCGTTGGACATCTACGAGGACTGCTTTGGTGTCCACACTAAAGTGGAATCCCTGGAAGAGTGCCACGTTAATCAAACTTACGAATGAGACGAAACTCGCCCCCGTTTACTTACTCGAATCACTGGACTTAAGTAAACAGCCAGGTTGAAAATACTGTAGACGAAGAATCCAACAATGTTGAGACACAAAAAATCCAGATTCAGGCCAACGACGCTAAAATAAACAGACAGAGAATAGAGTTCATGCAACTTCTAGTAACGAAAAAACGCGTCAGCTTAAATACTGTGCTCCTTAGCATTAAGTTAAACGATGAAAATCTAAGAATTACGTAGTCCACAGTCACCTTTCGAAGTGATAGTATATATAGAGATTGTTTTCTAAACTTAACCGGTAGTTCAACATAGATGATCAGCTTTTCCTATATGCAAAAATGTCCTATAGGGATGAATATGTAGGGCTTGCAATCCTCTACGTCGAACAGAGGATGCAACTGAGGCACTCTTTAGATGCGGTCCGCTGATGCACACGAAGTAAGTTGAAACCTGGTCTGCTCAAAGGTCTTGTCCTACATTCCGGTTGTTTATGCACTTGACCAGGTCGGCATTTTTGCACAAATGACGAAAAATTTGTGAACGCTCAAACAATAATTTGTCATGCAAAGGCCAAGTCAACTCAGAAAGTTTTTAGCGTGTACTTACCTCTTCCGTCTCCAGTTAAGATATACCTGGGGGTAAAACGATACGGTCCACGCGATGAAATACAACCAACCCACAACGATTTGCAAGACTTCCAGCCATTGAAGATGCATCACCAACACATCACAAACAACGCGATCCAAGCTGCAGATAATTGGAATAACAAGTAGAGGGATGAGAACGTTCGGGTTGAGCGAAAACTGAAAGGCTTGATACATGTTGTCTAAGGAAACGTGCTACGGATGAGATACTACGATTTCCACTTCGGTGTGGAACGCGGATCATCAACAAGCGAGACGTTAGCACACGACATTGGCAGCTGATAAACAACACTGATAGAGATGGTCAAACGACGAATAAGCTGGTATTAACAGAATAGCGACTCAGTTTAAGGAAAACTCTCAGGAATTCACGACCAATTAGAAGTATTAATGAAATTAACCCATGCAGCTGCCTGATTAATGGCATCTGAAGTGTACCGCTCACGTGAGGCTGCACAACATTCCGCTTTTTAAACGTAGCTGCCTGATTAATGGCATCTGAAGTGTACCGCTCACGTGAGGCTGCACAACATTCCGCTTTTTAAACGCACCCGATTCCACTTGTGAAACAATCAAGTTGATATGCAAGGTAGTAATGAGACGTGTGGAGTACAGGTCTAGATTGTTGAAAGTAAAATATTTTCGGTCAGAAGGAACAAGAAACTTGCAAAGTCCTCCAGTCACAGTCGCGCAACAGTGATAATTATGAAATGACAGCTGATGCACATAGGCTAACGGGGTTCTGGCTGTGGTGGCACGAGGATATAATGGATTCTAAGTTGGCAACCCAGGCCCCCGCACAGAATACCATATAGAGAAAATGGCGACAATGGTGGGAAGCACTCCACCATAAAAAGGTTCCACATGTGACGAGGAGATCTATGACTCCTACTTATTGCTCAGTGCTACTCATCGGGACTACCAATAGTATGACGGCCACCAGTAGTAACGTAACAAAGGTGCCCTGTGGGCAGCACTTGGGAGGACAAGGATTAAAGAAGTGAACCCGAACAGACGCCAGAACTGATGGAGTGGGTAGGTGAGATCAACCTCAGAACCTATAGCCTGCTTGACGGTCTTGATCGTAACATCCTCCTTATAGTCTGCACTTGATTATACAAAGGCTAGCGCTGCATCCTCGAACAGAAATGGTGTGACCCTGGAGTCACCGCAGGCATCTACTCCATTATGCCCAATTATGCTACCGACCCTTCAGCAATTAAGTATGCTCCTGAAGCCGACCCGTCCTCCTCCAGGAGAAAGTTGCCATAAAGTAGGATAATTGACAGTAAGATTGGCCTGCTAGCATAAGTTGGGCGGTCCTACGGTAAGTGACAACAAAGGGTGGTTGCTCGCTTGTCTAACGAACTTGGAATTTGGATTGCAAAGGTTTCATCACTAGTCGAGGAAACACCCGCGCGAGATTGGGACCCGCCTGAAAAGATCGCAATTTCGGCCAAAAACATGTTGAAACAAGTCCTGGCAATGATGGAGAAAGATGACTGATGAGAACTGACGGGAATCCGTAACCAACGTAGAGAAAGAGATCACTTACTTGGGAATTTTTGTGGAACCCTGAGTTTTATTCAATCCCAAATAAACACGGCCAGGATGGGCGGCAACAATCTGGATACTGATTGGACCTTGGTATCCAGGAGGGACAACAAGCGGGTCGAGAGGTTTCACAGCTGTGGCATTCGCGTCAGTCATATAATCACCATTGGAATCGCGATAAGTGAATTCAAAAGTGAGCTGTTCTGGAGACGGAGCACTATGTGTAAAAAATGTGATAAAAGTCCGGATTGTGGGAAGCATCAGCAAGGGTGGTGACCACAAAACATAAACAATTAGTACAAGCCTTATGGTATTACTGCATACGGAAGACACAAATTTGATAAGTTTTTCGGGAAGAGAAAGAGCGTATACGGTGGCTTCGCTGATGAATTTTATTCCAGCAGTTTTTATAGAAAACTACCAAGTGAGAACGCAACCGAACAAAGACGACTTAAACCTTACTCGTAATACTTTAATTATTAGTGTCAGTACTGTTGACAGCATTTCAATGCACCCAGCATGTTTATTTTGGGTGACATGGTACTTTCGAAGTGTGCCATCATAGTTCCGGAATGAATTCAAGTGGTCCCTGCCACTTCGGATCGCAAACTTGACTTTGGGTGACATGATACTTTCGAAGTGTGCCATCATAGTTCCGGAATGAATTCAAGTGGTCCCTGCCACTTCGGATCGCAAACTTGACAGTGAAAGTTGAAACAAACATTCAGATGTAAAACTCGCCAAACACGCCTGTGGAAGGCAGCTACTTAGCAAGATAAAAGTCAGCGTACCAAACGAAGATCTTCGAACAAAGCAGTTTACTTGAATATCACAGCTCATTTAAAAACACTTGCATTCGGTCCTGAAAGGTGAAGGAAACTTTATCAGATAGTTAGAATAACCTAGAATACTCAATCAGACCACAAATGACTAGCTCACGAGTTTTCCTGTGCCCTATAGGTAGGTCGATTGAAGCCTTCGCATCTATAATGCTTCAACAGTGGCGGAAACACCATCTACAGTAATTTCCGTTTCCTGATGTCGTTGAGTGAAATATTTGTTCTGGAGAGAGAATAACGAAACTCACTTGAAGCTCACGTTTGTCACTTTTTGGTCACCCAGTTGAATAGATAAAGACGAAGGCACGAAGTTAACTGTGAACTCTGATCCTAGGCTGCTCATGATCCCATATAACAGGAACGTTAAAATGATAAACATTTTGGTTCTAGTTTGATGGTTCAGCCGAAATGCACGGATAACATTGATCTCTGGCAAAAAAATGAAGTGTCATTCAGGATAGAAAATAAGGGATAAACATGATTTTCTAGCCTGACAGACAATTTATCAACTTTTGGTTATTTTCGTACATTACATTAT
>NW_008751722.1:1890762-1905175 GCF_000715545.1 Opisthorchis viverrini | reverse complement strand
ATACATGTTTTATATATATATATATATATTGTAGTTTTGTAGCCAACGAGCTGAAAAGCTATCGCACTGGCAGAGCTCATCTCGACGAAACTCGACTGGCCGATCAGAGAAGGTTACAAGAAGATGGACACATATTTCACTGTTGTGGAAATTTGCAGATTATTCGGTAGAGCCACACAGTCGGATTTCCAGTAGCTGACCATATGAATGGAAGAATATTGTACGAACCAATGTAAGACTGAAAATTACTCGGCTTCGACAATAAAGAGTAAACTTCGCCTTTATTGTTCTGTCTGCTCCCACGACATCTCAAGGAGAAACTGAACAGCAAGAAGTCTAAGAGCAAATGTCAAATGTCATCACATCCATTCAATTAGCTGATCGTCTATTCCTGATGGGTGACTTCGATGCTGGATGACAAACAGACAGGGAAGGGGGTCATCGGATCATTTGGAGTTGAAGCCAGGAACGCAGACGATCAGCATTTACTAACGATGGGTGGCCGTGTAACTCGTCACCATAAATAAATGGTTCGGTGCTGGGGGGACGCGGATTGCGACTCCGGTCCATCTAAGAAATGGACATTTACATCTTTTGAATTATTTCACTCTCTCAAGGACCCCACGGAGGTTCACGTGACAGTAGTGATGCGCGATGTCGATTGCAACACAGATCATTCATTGACACGACTAAAAATGTTATTGGTCTTGGGAAGCCTCCTCGTCATCACAACCAGTTTCAAAATTTAGCGACTGTTGAATCATAAGTTCCAGGAGGCTTTTGCCCACGATTTGCCTGATAAAACTGCGTCGCGTACACCAAAATAACATTGGACAAGGGTAACGGACAGCTGTGACTAGAACCGATGAATTTAAAAAAGGAATAAAGACTAGTTATGTAAAATTGATGAATTTATGTTTTCCGTGGTTGATGAGAAACGGCGGGTTTTAGCAACGGTCCCGTAACCAGTAGGTTCATCAACCCAAAGGAAAACTTTGCGATACGAAGACCAAACATCTGAAACGTACTCAACCTGAAGACAGAATGGTGGGGTAAGAGTCAACAGACACATACTTCTGCAGACAGACGATTTCATGAACAATCATTCGGAGCAGAGTACATCCAAGATAACCGAACCGGTCGAATGCTCAATAAGTCCGAAGATTTAAACGGCACATTTCTCAACAACGAATAATTGTTCAGCTGTAACAGCCTTTCCGTGCACAGCTGCCATGCCACCGGAAGGAAGCCCGAGGGCTGGGATACAGCCAGGTTGCTTAAGCGTAGACAGAAGTCGAGATGCAGAGATCGGGTTCGGACCATGGACCTCTAGGTCAGTAAATTCGTGTTGTAATCACTGAGCCATCCTGCAGCAAAATCACCTGGTCTCGAAGACACCCGGTGTTCATTTGTTCGAATATGTTAGCTCAAACACAGACCTCTAACGGCTGAGAGCATAGCTTTTTTCACCCATCTCAATTCAACCTCCAAACAGTTTTCATGGTCAGAATGATTGCGTTTCCAGTAACTTCACAGCCAGATCATCTCTATATAGTTAGGGTACTGAAACTCGTAGAAGTTCATAAATGGAGGTGCACCGCTTCAGCAAGCGTGCTTTGACAGAGAACAAAGTGATTAACGAGCCCCCAAGACGGCATGACCGGAATCAAGTTACGCGCTCCGGAAGAATCGGGTAATATTTAGCTGAGGTTCCCCATCGTTGACTGACATTCACGTGACACAAACGATTCCACTAATGACTCAGGCGAGTGTGCCGAGCTGATTTCGAACCGGCAGGGAACAGGCGATGTTCAGCAGACAACAGATTTCCCTTTAGATTATCCGCAAATTTAGCTCCTGCTTCGGATCTACAACCAAATGAAAATTATGGGATTAGTAATCCAACTCGGGCGCCTATATTATTCATCCGTTATTCGGTATTCCGACTGAATGAAGCGACAGAGTTCGATAAAATAATCTACCTCAAATTCAGAACTGCAGCCTGTAGAGGCGTAGGATGATATGACATCGACCATCAGGAAGAGAATGGACCTTACCGTAGTGTAACGGCTTAGGTGCCTCAGTGACCCACTGAATTATACTGGGAGGCGCGCATGCGACACCCAGTGTCTCATACCAGGTTGGCTGGTTAGAAGTCCAATCAACGAAGTCTCTTGGCCGTCCAGGTTGGGAATTAGAACTTGTGTGGCGAATTGTTCCATGAATATGGTAAGACACTGGCATTTCCCGTCAGCCATCGCTGCCTTGCGGCTACGCTTGTGAGAGGAAGCCTTTGGTTGATGACCCCAATCGTCCTCTTGTCTGGGTCCAGACACCCTGGCAGTATCCCAGCCCATGTACCGGATCCCCGTAAACAGTCACCTTTGTTCTATGCGGTTGTCTGGTTGAATTACGGTCAATACAGGTCGATGCAGTAAACGGTGTTTATTTGTTGTACAAGCATACACCCAGACAGACTGCAGTTCTGAGACTAAGAAGGATGGATTACATTAGGATATGCCACAACTGCCTCGCAGACACTTTTTCGCCCAGCCTTGTGCTGAGTGGAAGTGGCCGAGAAGTGGACAGTGTATGAGATGGCAACGAAGTATGGAGGAGCTAATCAACTGACTATATTGGGTCGACAACTACCGTCTCCCTGGATGGGGACTTACCGCACATATGGTCACCTGCCCTGTATCCGTTTAATGAAGCCGAATCCCTACGTCCTAATGTCTCGGAGGCTTCCGATCGAGTACAATTAGGACCATTGTCCGGGCTCCCTCGATGTCCGTTCCAAAAAAACCAGCACGCAGTCAGATGAACCGCAGGCTACCTGGAAAGATTCGGCGTCTTCTGGAAAAGAGGTTTCAACTCTCTTTCAAAAAGTTAACTACAGGAGGCAGAAGATGAGCTGGCGTTTCGTAAAATGCGGAACCGCTGTAAATCAGAAATCCGCCAACGGAACATACGAAAACAGCCACCATTCTGAACCTCGCCCATAAAAACCCAAATGTGCTGCTCAAATACATGAGAATTCGCTGCAGAAACAAGCCAAAAGCATACTCTTTGACGAACAGGAACGGGGAACCAACTAGTGAACCAACAGTGATGTTTGAGGTCAAAGTTATTCATTTCACTGCACAATAAGAAATCGGCCTAAAAGGCATTCGTCGTTCTGCGGATGATTCAGCGTACCTTCTCCCGTATTACTCGAATGGACTTTCGAATACTCTACGCCTACGTCAAACCACTCCTTGAATACGCAAACCAAGTTGTCTACTCAGAACGCCTAAAAGACGTAACCCTCGTTGAGCGTGTCCAGCGAGCTGCTACAAAAATGATTCAACTTATTAAAAGCATTTGATAGGGTCCCACACGTCTCGCTGCTCCACAAACTTGAGTCTTACGGGATTCAAGGAAACATCCTTCGCTGGATCAAGGCGTTACTATCAGACAGGTCATTTCGAGTGAGAATAGGCTCGACCTACTCTTCTCCAGGGCCGGTCTCCTTGGAGTTCCTCAAGGCTCCGCATTGGTACCACTGCTGTTACTAATATACGTCGACGACCTTCCAGATGTTCTTGTAACTCCATGTCTACTTTTCGCGGACAACTTGAAATCCTGGAGTTCCAATGCCAGTGCCCTCCAAATGGATGTAGACGCTCCAAAACAGTGGTCGTTGGACTGGCGCCTTCCTCTGAATGACCAAAAGCGCGTCCATATGTCAGTTGGAAGGGGCTCAGCGAATGCCTCTGTCAAGCATGGTGGGAAAGGACCAGAAGGCATCACGAGGATAGATGCCAAAAAGGGCTTGGGTATCTGGCTCACTTCAAAGTTATTCATTTCACTGCACAATAAGTAATCGGCCTAAAAGGCATTCGTCGTTCTGCGGATGATTCAGCGTACCTTCTCCCGTATTACTCGAATGGACTTTCGAATACTCTACGCCTACGTCAAACCACTCCTTGAATACGCAAACCAAGTTGTCTACTCAGAACGCCTAAAAGACGTAACCCTCGTTGAGCGTGTCCAGCGAGCTGCTACAAAAATGATCGCCGGCCTTAAATCCGTGGAATATGAAACCCGTCCCGCGGTGCTTGACCTTTTCCCCTGGCATATCATCGCCTCCTGGAGGACCTAATTCTCACTTATGCCCTGTCTGAACAAGACCTGGCCAACAGGTTTTTCGCCGTTGACCAAGAAGACACACGGCTAGAACATGGTGAGGAAATTTTCGAGCTCAGAGCGCACACTTACATTAGACGAATTTTTTTCTTATTCCGGGTAGTAGCTGCGGGAAAAAACCTACCTCGGACAATTGTCCACGCCCCACATAGACACTTATTTATGCAAGTCCTCGCGCTGACACGCATACTGCTCCGCGCTGAGAACTTAAAGAGAAGTGCTACACCTTTTTTCACTTGTGCCTTTCAGATGAACGACAGCCGCTGAACGACAAGAACAAATCCGACCCAGGAAATTTGGGCGAAAGCCTCGACCCTGTGCATCAATCCGTAGATCCGCGAATACACTGCAAGAGTCTGAACTCCAGACTGCCCATGTACGGACCACGTCGCAACTCGAAGAGAATTAGAAACATTCTAAAGGATCGTCGCTTGACTGCAACTCCACCAGGATCCACATGATCAAAGCAGGAAACCCCCCACACGTTCCCCCTCTTCGTCAGCGAGCTCGATTCTGAATGCACTCACGCAGTTATTTATTATAATATATATATTTGACTGCAACCCAGGATCCACATGATCAAAGCAGGAAATCCCCCACACGTTCCCCCTCTTCGTCAGCGAGCTCGATTCTGAATGCACTCACTCACTTATTTATTATAATATATATATTTTTATATATGATATATATACTATCTATATTATATTTCCAACACCTATTCATCTTGGGGTAACGGCATTTTCCTCAGCTTAGTTCTCGGTCTGAGCCTCCCAAGCTAGCGTTCACGTCAAAACAATCATCAGACGTGCACGAGGTATATCAACGCCCAAAATGAAGTCAGGAACACCTGTACAGGGCTTCATATATATAGAGAAAGCGGCCCATTAGCAACCGGCATTCTGCCAATACTGGGTCATGATTGGTTTTAGGGTGCAGACTTTCGACCAGTCAGAAGTCGGCTTGATGCCGGACCGGCAGCGTCCCGATTATTGGCCAATATTTCGTGGGATAGCTGTCTCGGCCGTGGCAGGACTTGACTGCTAGCGGTAATGCGGGCGCCGTGTGGAATTCCGCCACCTACACCTGGTGTTTCGTCAGTCGCTTGACGAAGGCCGCCTTCCCTCTGCTTGGAAGGAAGCTATTGTCACGCCAATCTACAAACCTGGTGACCGACTGTCGCCTGGCAGCTTCAGGCCTATAAGCCTCACTAGCGTGCCGTCCAAGGTGAAGGAATGCATTCTGAAGCGAGCTATCCTAGACCACCTTACTTCCAGCAACCTGATATCTCCAGCTCAACACGGATTTCTCCTAAACCGTCCTTGCGTGACAAACATGCTCCTGTTTATGGACAGCTTAACGCAAGCCAAGGACGAACGACCCATATCGGATGCCATATTTTTCAACTTATTAAAAGCATTTGATAGGGTCCCACACGTCTCGCTGCTCCACAAACTTGAGTCTTACGGGATTCAAGGAAACATCCTTCGCTGGATCAAGGCGTTACTATCAGACAGGTCATTTCGAGTGAGAATAGGCTCGACCTACTCTTCTCCAGGGCCGGTCTCCTTGGAGTTCCTCAAGGCTCCGCATTGGTACCACTGCTGTTACTAATATACGTCGACGACCTTCCAGATGTTCTTGTAACTCCATGTCTACTTTTCGCGGACAACTTGAAATCCTGGAGTTCCAATGCCAGTGCCCTCCAAATGGATGTAGACGCTCCAAAACAGTGGTCGTTGGACTGGCGCCTTCCTCTGAATGACCAAAAGCGCGTCCATATGTCAGTTGGAAGGGGCTCAGCGAATGCCTCTGTCAAGCATGGTGGGAAAGGACCAGAAGGCATCACGAGGATAGATGCCAAAAAGGGCTTGGGTATCTGGCTCACTTCAAAGTTATTCATTTCACTGCACAATAAGTAATCGGCCTAAAAGGCATTCGTCGTTCTGCGGATGATTCAGCGTACCTTCTCCCGTATTACTCGAATGGACTTTCGAATACTCTACGCCTACGTCAAACCACTCCTTGAATACGCAAACCAAGTTGTCTACTCAGAACGCCTAAAAGACGTAACCCTCGTTGAGCGTGTCCAGCGAGCTGCTACAAAAATGATAACCCCCCACACGTTCCCCCTCTTCGTCAGCGAGCTCGATTCTGAATGCACTCACGCAGTTATTTATTATAATATATATATTTTTATATATGATATATATACTATTTATATTATATTTCCAACACCTATTCATCTTGGGGTAACGGCATTTTCCTCAGCTTAGTTCTCGGTCTGAACCTCCCAAGCTAGCGTTCACGTCAAAACAATCATCAGACGTGCACGAGGTATATCAACGCCCAAAATGAAGTCAGGAACACCTGTACAGGGCTTCATATATATAGAGAAAGCGGCCCATTAGCAACCGGCATTCTGCCAATACTGGGTCATGATTGGTTTTAGGGTGCAGACTTTCGACCAGTCAGAAGTCGGCTTGATGCCGGACCGGCAGCGTCCCGATTATTGGCCAATATTTCGTGGGATAGCTGTCTCGGCCGTGGCAGGACTTGACTGCTAGCGGTAATGCGGGCGCCGTGTGGAATTCCGCCACCTACACCTGGTGTTTCGTCAGTCGCTTGACGAAGGCCGCCTTCCCTCTGCTTGGAAGGAAGCTATTGTCACGCCAATCTACAAACCTGGTGACCGACTGTCCAGTGGCAGCTGGTGATGCTGGATCTCTTTCACCTGGTTTACCGTCGCTTCCTAAGTGACCTATTCTTACTTACCCACCTTTTGAACAAATCATGGCAAACAGGTTTTTTACCGTTGATCCAGCAAACACGCGCGGGTACATAGTAAGATGAAATTTTCAAGCTCAGTGCAAACATTTATTGGACAAATATTTTACTCATTTCTGGTAGTAGGTGCGTAGAATGACCTTCCTCCGGCAGTTGTTTGCGCTATTTCTAGAGCCCACTTTAAAGCACTTTCAGACACTTATTTTTGCGAATCCTTGTGATGACAAGCATACGGTCCCGCACTGAGAACATAGGGTGCAGTGCCACACCATTTTTCACTTGTGCCTTTCAGGTGAATGGCAGCCACTGTCCAACATGAACAAAAGCGACCTGGGTATCTTGGGCAATAGCCTCGATCCGGTGTATCAATCCGTGAATCCGTGAAAACACCTCTCAAACAGCAAGCGAATCGCGATTGGCGCTGACCATGTGAACTTCATAACCACACTGAAGACTGATCTTATCAACACTTACTGAAGTCCCTCTCAGAGAATGCACCATGTGTTGCTGGCTCTCACATAAGAGCTGCCCGCAATCCTGACAGATGGCCACAGCTCTGTTTGTAAAAATCGCAAATAACTACATCTAATCGCAGGATTTCGAGCATCACTAAAATTATTCCCAGCTTCGATGCACTCCCTCTGATCGTAGGATCGAAATTTCGGGAACATCCTAAAACTGTTCCAGCTCATATGTGCAACAGTTCGGAAAGACCTCTCTAATGGACGCTTTTCGCTTATCCTCAGCGAACGCCTGAATCATCGAGGCGAACACTTTCAACAATTCAGCCAGCCACCTCCAAATGCTTAGTCGTCAGGTTCCCGACCCGCAACTCAGACCTGGAAAATAAACCCGGAACCCAAGATGGCTTCAGAAAGTGTCTGCGTGCACCACAACATTACACTGTATTAAGCGTACGAGCAATGTCATGCGTATGGGCTCCATAAGAAAGTTTTGTTGAGCCTGTATCTCAGGAGTGCATTACTTTTGTTAACGGGTTTACTCTTTTCAGCACGCCTATGCAACAGGATATGACGCAGCAGCACGTGAATATCCACTTTCCTAGAACTGTGGGAGTGGGGTCTCTACCTGAGCTTTCCTTTACGGAGTCCACTCTCTCCATTTTTGCTTGCTTTCGTCACTCATTAAATGATTAACCGAACTCTGTAATGTCTCAAATACTCCGGTGTTCCGATTTCTCCGAGCGAAAACCTCGTCGACCTGGAATATGCAAAGCTGCCCAAGGTGATCATGTCCTTCGGCATGCACTTCACAGCTGTAAAGTTCTATGTAAAACAAGGAAAGGCCAGTTTTTGAACTAAAAGTGACACGAATTATTGGGACTTTATATATCGTTAATTGCCATCTCCCTTGACGGGGACCCCGGGACTCAACTCACCAACGGCTAGTGAGACCAGCAGAAATGGCCTGATTAGAGTCAGTGGTGATCGTGCATCGGTTCATATATACATCGTGATAGATTGGCAGCTATGGCTGCCCAGTTCCGGAACAAAACATTCCCACGCCTCCAAATCATGATTGTATCTCCCATGCTCTCCCATTTCTTGATGATGAAAACTGCAGCAACTGCAAGAACCCTGCCATTGCTACCTCGTTCATAGCTGGTAATCTTGTTGACTGACTGAAGGAATGTGATTCATGCACAAGACAGCATTCTGATTGGTTAGTTGTGCACAAACTAGGAAGCGCGCGCATTTAAAATACATGTGCGCACAAGCCACCGACATCCCCTGGAAGACCCGTTCTGTAGCAGTTTCCATCAAGTAAACCTAATCATTGACTCTGCATCTCACCGGCCAACAAATTCACCCTTTCAGAATCTTGTACTGGCCTTCTCGGTTTGGTTTTGCGTGACACTCGATGTAAAGCATTGTTTACAGGCAACACCTGTCCCTCTTGAGTTGTCTTATTAGTGGTAACTGATATTCTGTCTGCAAAATCATACTCATGCAGATTTGTTTCTTTTCTACGTGTATTGTAGTAGTGATCTAATTCCATCCATAATTTCTAGACCAGTTAACACTCTGTTTTCACCCAATCACCAACCTAGTATGATGTACCTAGCTGCGCTAGTTTTTGACCTTTTCTTGTCAATGGCCTTTATGCTACCAAATATTTCCCATCGCCACCCGGCTTGTTACACTTCCTAAGTTGACGTCGTCAGCTGTACCCGAAGGCGGTTTGCTTTCCATCCGCATGGGCTTCCAAATAGACCGAAAATAACAGTGATCTTGCTTCAGCTTGGCTTTCCCTGTTTTTCCTACGGTTTCTGTCCACAGAAATGCACGCCCCTTGTCCATGCAACTCATATTTGAAGTTCGCTAAGGAGCTGCCCACAAACCTAGGTACGTCAATGCAATAATAGCACGGAGCTGCTGTGATTCACAATTTCCTATGGCGTAATAAACATGTTCACTCTGCTCTCTTACCCTTTCTTTTCGTTGTTGGCCACAATGTTCAGATTGTAAAGGTTTCAAGTCTCAATTGATAGGTCACTCACAAGCTTGGAAATAAATATACTATTTTATCTTGTTCACCAGTAACTCTATTGCGGGGTAACTAGTTGATACACACAAAAAATTCCAAAGCGAATTATCAGTGTTTAACACTGATTTCACGCTGTCGACGATGCTTCCGGGTCGAATGATTTTGAGTTCATTGGGTAGCTCCAAAATTGCAAATCCAATCCCAATCCCAATCAACAACATCCTCGTTTTTGACGTCATATTGTGGAAACATTCTTGTCCCTAGCTGATGTACTTAAGAATGGAAGCAGGACCCTATTTCACATATTTCGTAACTTCCATACCACACGGGCTAGGAAATAAATACCTTTCATCTTGCCACCGGTGGAATACTTCAACACATTGTCAACCCACTGCCTGTCTCTTCAGCAAATTTTGCATGTTATGGAGCTTTTAATCGAGATCTCCTTGAGGTTTATTTGGAGGTTCAACATTTTCGCTCCGGTTCAGAGTATTTACTATCGTTACAGATCACAACCGCGCCACAATGACTTCAAATCGTTACTCGCCAGCTTCATAGTTCATATAGGTTTTCAATTGCAATTGACTTTGCCAGAGGAGCTAACGATGTTTATGATGCAATTTCCGAAGCCCAAGTTCATACTTTTTTCTTCATTCATTCAATTTGGCGCCTACGGAGAACATAGAAAAGATCCTCGGTTGCAACTTATGCACCACCCGTCCCTCAAACTCTCTGTTTCTCATTACTTAACTGTGGTACGGCTGTTACATGCCAAGTATCAAGCGACTAACTCATGTTTTATGTTCCAAAGGCTCATAAGAATGCAGTCCTTACTCTCTGCCCTTAACTGCTGTTTGCTCCATATCGAAGCCCATCAGTCAACATATTCACGGTCACATCACGTCCTACTGTCCTCGCACGAGCATCCCGGTATTTCCGTACCAAGGCGGAACGACTGGACTTGAGTTTCATTCTTACTAGAGCTAATCAGCATTGCACACCTTTGGCCGCACCAGTATTTAAACACCAGATCTGCGACATACGGAGCGAGCGAGTTACCATACTCTACAAGCGAACACTGAACGCATATGAATTTTCACGTATGAACCAATAATTGTGTTCACACACGACCGAGGTGGTTGATTTTCCTGGCGCCCCGAACGTTGATCCGTTGTGCCGATCGATTGCCCCACCTTCTGGAACCTCCCAGGCACCATGAACGCTTGAAACCTGGTGGACCTGCAGTTCTGATCAGTTGTAGATGTTCGCGGGATTTCTCAAATTCACATTCACGTCATCCTCTTGTCCTTGGGCAATTATTCTCACATAGTACTGCCGTCAGACGTTGAACCACCTCAGATATTACAGAAAAAATATATAACGACTCTCAGTACAGGCGGTGCAGATATGTGTATTCCTGAGTTCCGTGCCTTTCGCTCTCCCGGAACGGATCGTGGTTCCAAATTTTTCATGGCCTGAGTAAACCCCAAGTAAACCGACGACTCACCACTGAAATTTGTGACCCAGTTTTCACTCGTTCACATGCAAGCTGTAGCACCCCGTCCTGCTAACCTGCTACAAGAGGGGCAACGATAATAGGGAATGGACGACCGCAGAATTCGTCTCATGCCTGAGTACTCACAATGGCTTCCTGGCTTTCCCCCTCAACCTATTGTTTGTTAAGAAGGCTGGTCCAATATCAATTTGAGCGGCCGAGGGAACAAACACGACAGATTCCTTGCCCTATCCCTCAAATCCATGTTAACTTGGCCTACCGAGGGTCTGTTAGTCGAGCGGAACGTAACTTTTCCACCTCACTAACGCGTAACATTCTGTCACGCTTCGGAGTTGATGTTTCCATGATGTTTAATTCAAGAAGAATACCTCCTTCACAAAGCCTCCCATATTTCCAGTCCACAACGGCTTCCATTCAGATTTATCCTAGCCTCACGTACCCGCACGCTTCAGAGCGTGCGCGCTCGTATGAATCATGGTCAATAACTTTTTTCTCAGATGCTGATAAGTTAGGTGAACGGTGTTTACCTCTTTTACTTCTGCCACTGCTCCGAACCGCATCTGCGATGAGTGTTCGTAAGAGTCCTGAGTCTACGAGCTTCCTACTCGTGTGAGTGTTGGCACTGTAACCAGAAACGATGGCTTCTGACCCCATTACTCGTACCAGCCGTTGTTCACAGTATAATAGCTATGAATATCTAACATGAACGGTCAACATGATGAACGCCCATCGAAATTCTCGTACACATAGGCTATTTTTCCACTCATACAGAATATTCCATTCCAGTGTGAATACTGAACCTACCAGCCGGTTACATGAAAGTTCACAAAGAACATATAAAGATGTGAGGTTGCATTCCCCACATTAGTTTAACGTTGGCACTTAACACACACGAAAACGCTTTGCCGCTGCATGTGTTTCCGCCAAAATGATTGGGAAGTGTGTAGTACTGCTTATTCCGGGACATTTAGGTGCACTTTTACAGTCCGTTTTGTTAAGTTTCGTGCGGTTGCTTCGGTTTAAGATGAATCTAAAGGGGCGCGCTTCCCACTTTGTGGGTTCACTGGCCAATGAGGATGCCCACTGATAGGTGGATCGGGTACCGTGTCCAGCTACAAGAAAATACTACTCGCCGAATCTGCTGCGGGGTGCCTCTAACACGATATTCCATGAACCAAAAACAGGATGGTGTGCTCTGATTGCCAGGATGATGAGAAAATATGTAACTGAAGACCGTTTAGTTCAAAACCAAGTGACGGTCCAGGAGGAGCGGATGTAATCAAGTGGACGGCCCTGGTACGTGCTCAGATCGATCTCTGAAGTAGTCAAGAAATTTATCCCCATACAGGATCGATGACAACTAAAATTACCAGTTCAGCTAATAGAATTGGCTGGTTAAACCATGAAGTAAGTCAGAAATAAAGTAATATATTCGCAAGTGGTTGAGAAACCCGATTGTTAGTGAGGCATTATATCGAATGATTGTGTGAAGCTTACCGGTCGTATTATGATTTATGTCAGAAAAGCGCGAACCATTTCCTGAAACGACCATACGAGATAATAAAACAACTGAACTTCATGCACATGAGCACCAAGTTCGCCTGATGAGCAGCCCTCCTGGTGACCAGTGGTTGGCAAGTAAAACTCATAGACGAGGTTTAAAAAAAATCCCGAGTACTGTACTCTCTGGGTCATCTCTGAAAGGTAAGTGTACCTAGTGGGTTAGATTGGTGTACCGACAGATTTCACGCGCGACTGCTCTTGGTGAAAATCACGACTATGGGCGAATGACACAACAGATGAAGAGTAGAGATGAGGTTTCCTCGGGATAAACAGCAGCGAAAGCTTCAGGCGTGGTTCTCAGTGCTGAAAATCAACTGCCTAGACCAAAAGCAGTACACGGCGGAAGATGTTCTGAAAGTCAAAATGATCAAAACGTAAAGACGGGTAGAGTCGATAAAAGCTGTCAAACGTCTTTAATTTCCTAATAGAATAGCAGGTACAGACACATGGTATAACGAATCTGTTTGAAGGGGAGATCAGAAAACAAGACAACATTAGCACAGTCTGTGACTGAAAGATTATGAAAAGACAGGGTTGATGGAATGTCCGAGATTAGTTGGTATGGGATTAGTGAAAGAAGACGTTGAGGATAGATGAACAAGCACAACTACACCTCATTCAGGAAGTGGAAGGTATAATGGCCAACTGACCTTCATCTAGACAGTACATGTGAAAATTAACGTTTGGATCACAGCGCGAAGGTCAAAACAACGTAATACAAATCGACTAATCACAGCACGATAGGTTTTTAAGATACCAAGACAAACACGGAGCAGACTAGTTTACGCAAGTACGGACAGCCAAGTGTAAGCTGGATGAATCAACAGGGCATCGACAGACGAAGCAAAATGCTTTTCAACTGTTCTAGACAGGCGGATGAGGTGTCCGCGTTCGTGGATTTGATACCGATGTTGATGATGCCAGTTTGATGCTGAAACGAAAAACGAAAAATCAACACTTGAAAAATTACTCCCCCTTAATGATGTCGCAGTGGTGTAAAACAAGAAGGACTCTACCACTTATCAGCGGACATCAAGAAGTCAGAACAAGCTGAAGTAGTTCAGTCGACCGAACGAAGTATAAACGTATTTAATGAGCGTAAAATACATTATACAATGGTCCTGAAGTCAAAACTGTCAGAACGAACATCACCACAATAAAGTTAAAAAATTTTTCATCACAGATCACTCATTTGAAAAGACATAGGCTCGACCTGTACGTAAATTTTCTCAGAAGTGACTGCACAATTCCAAAAGACCAAATAATCTCGTGAACGGCTAGAATCGCTCTCCTTCTGAAAGTACATTAACTTGGAAGGTACAGATTTTTAGTCCTAAATTTACAGCGTTGCTACTGCAGTGCAGGTAAACTGAATCACGGCGAGCTGAACCACCTCCTCGTGGTGTCGACCGGGTAGCCTGGACGTCTGTCTGGGTGAGCTAAGAGTTCAGAAACTCAGACAGGGCCAACCACCCCCATTTGGTTTCAATGTGCTGGTTACTTTCGACAATGTATACTACGAATCATCTGGCGCCTCCGCACCAGTTCCAACCAGTACACAGGAGAGACTCGTTAAGTCCACGTGTGAGGAACGTGGCAAGTGCTGCAAATCGAAAGCTGGCTTGGTAGCCCATCATCGAGTTCACGACAATGAAAGTGTTGGTACGAACACGGTTGCCCAATGGCCTGCGCTGATTGTTCCCGCCTTTTTCCGACGAAGATTGGCCTGAGTCAACCCCGCCGGCCCGCACCCCCCCCCCCCAGCATAATGCAGATAAGCTTGGCCGAGTGAAGTATTCCGGTACCCGCTGGTCCCAGCAAGAGTCACAATCGCTCTTACGCCTGGCTAACAAT
>NW_008751722.1:1845597-1887890 GCF_000715545.1 Opisthorchis viverrini | reverse complement strand
CTTTCTTTGGTTGTTGGTCCTTAGACGCGTGTTCCCATACCAAAATCATTACATACTTTGGGATTCACCTCATCAGACTGGCACTGTCCTTGGGATGATTTCGAATGAGACGTTTCTCTTTTCTCCCATATTCTCCTGTTACTCTTTCGCATTCATCGCTTGCACTCACTTTTTATGTTTGTGACCATGCTCTTCAAAAATAAATGATAATGGTAACCGTTCAATCCAATGTGATTCACACCACTGGCTTGTTATACGCGAGGGATTACAATACTACTGCTTTACTGTTATCAGAGGCAGGAAACAAACGGCAGTATGTTGCTCGATGCACTAGCGCTCTATCGAGTTTCTCTCTCAGCAAAGGTGCCAGGATTGAGATGCGTTGAGCGATGAAGACCCTTGAACTGGAAGTGACGTTAGTTTCAAAAAAAATTTAACTAGGGAATAACATTTACCGAAGACAGTGAATTTCAAAAAGCTCATAGACCTTGAGAAAAGGCAGAATCTTAACATGCGCAATAATATTCGAGAGTTCTAGACAAGCAAGTTCAACCGATGAGTAACAAGTACTCATCAACAGAAACCGTTGAACCAAGATACAACCAGCGTTCGTTATGTCAAGTAGGACAGCTCGTAAGGACCGTCTTGAGGGGGTCTCACTTTTTCACTCTCCAAAGGGTTTTTGTTGTGTTTGTGTGTTTCTAATAGCCCTCTAGGAAGATTAGCTCGAGAGTACTGAGCTAATACAGTGCTGCAATTTTCGATTGGTGGGCGTGAGTCCTACGTCATACGGTACTGTATAAAGATTTTCAGATCCTGAAAAAGCTAAGTGTGAAATAAATTGGCTCATCTCAGGAGGTTCAAGGTATCTGACCGAGTTGGAGTATTTAATACGTGTTTCGGAGATAGGAAAGGATGCCCGATTTGACATAAAGCGTGGACAGTGAGAGTTACAGTGTGGGTGGGGGGTTTGGACTACGCACTACCATAACGACCTTGGACGTACTCGACACGGAACACTCTAAGGGAGTAGGATGGTGGTGTTTGTGCAACGCACTAGGATGTACAATTCTCAATGAGGCTATTTGTCTTTCTTGCCTTGAGAACAGTACCATAGATAGATATCTCACCACCTGCAAAGTAAACAATTTCCAATCCGAACAACTTCGTTTTCCTCCCAAAAGCTCCCTCCCAACATATTCAGGATTTTTCATCTACTCCGAGGCTCGCGCAAACTACTGGTTATGACGCTCACGTCACTCTCGTCCGAACAATCGTTCTCCCCTCCTTGCGCAAGTATTCTGGTGAGTCCACACCCAATTGGGCAAGCACTGGACCTGAGTTTCGCCACAACGAATTAAAATTGTCCAACAGGTATCAAGCGTCTGCTGAGCTACCTCAGTGGGAGGCCCTGACAGGAGAGCCAATCGGTCGCCGTTCGAGGCACCGAGCGAACCAGTTACACCGCCACAGGGTGAACCTGTTTGGACGTGAAAATTCAGATGCATCCAGCGTACACCGTTAGAGTAGTGGCAACACGCTAGCCCGGCCTCGCATTTCAGATGTTTGGAGTTCAGACCTTGGCACGGCCAAGGATATGCACTGCTGATGAGCTCCAATAAGAGTGAAAATCGAGTCCAGTGCTTCTCCCTTTGGTGTGGACTCACCAGAATAATTGCGCCAGGGCAGGAGGGCAACTGTTCAGACAAGAGGGATTTGAGCATGAAATCTACACATCCCACAACTACCTACTACTAAAGAGATCAATCCAGTGAATAAGAAGGTTATATCCGTTGTTGCCAGAAGACGAATGAGATGTAAATACCGCCCTTGACTTGCGAATACGCTTCCCGGCCACCTACTGAAGAAGCCTAACTAGTAAACTTGTACCGTCGGGATGACAAACGCTGCAAGACTCGAGTTGTCAGAGGAATTTCAACCTTTGTCAGACACTATCCTCAAATAAACAGGGCAAAGGTATCCCGTGAGTAAAAAGCCAACTATGACAGAAACCTTCTCGGTCAAGGGCACGATGACGGGGTAAATACTGAACACTTACCGAAAGTTTAATAAGAATACAAAGAGGGTGCCCAAGAGATTCCCGCTCCGTATAGAGAGAGGCAGCACGGGAATCGATTATCTCCACGGCTGTAAAGATAAAGTGAGGACAAACGTGAACTAATAACCAAAGACTGGGAAGAAATCAACCAGCACCGGCAAAGCTAAGAAGCGAACAAATTGAAACAGCGCATGTTTCCAAAAACGACCTTTTTACCGAACAATCATCCGTAATACCAAGTAGCACAAGAAAACAGAACGGTATAATACCCCCAAAACCTCGAAGAGTATAGAAGTGACTATGCTAAATACTTTGTCTGTGGTCATCGGGATAATAAATCAGACACAAGTGAACCGCAAAACAAACGATGACTTGAAGGGAACCACGACACTATCGTACTCCACGGTGAATTACGACGTTGTGCCTGATAATATATCTCGTCTATCCGATGTTGAATTTACTAAAGGAATGCTCAGGAAACTAGAATAATGACAAAGTCACAATCGGGAGATGTGGAGTCATAGAGATCAGCAAAATTGCTGACGTTGTACATCCGCTGTAAAGCGATTTTTATATCCAACTAGAGAGGACACTTTGTTAGAAGTGCGAGATACCATGGCACCCGTAACATAAACGAAGCTGGATTTAGGAACCCTCGGAGTTCCCGAAAGCCCAAACAAGTGAGGTAAATTTCTCACATCTACGATTCCATAACGTCATCATAAAAAGGATTTGTACTCCCAAAAGGACTTTCCCTATTTTTTCATGGTGACACTCCTAACTTACGGTAACATGGAAGCTTCTTCACAATGACCCTGAGGACACGTCGAAAGGCCTTGCACCACTGAGCAGTGTCACCTGATAATCGAGTCCAGTGCTTCTCCCTTTGGTGTGGACTCACCAGAATAATTGCGCCAGGGCAGGAGGGCAACTGTTCAGACAAGAGGGATTTGAGCATGAAATCTACACATCCCACAACTACCTACTACTAAAGAGATCAATCCAGTGAATAAGAAGGTTATATCCGTTGTTGCCAGAAGACGAATGAGATGTAAATACCGCCCTTGACTTGCGAATACGCTTCCCGGCCACCTACTGAAGAAGCCTAACTAGTAAACTTGTACCGTCGGGATGACAAACGCTGCAAGACTCGAGTTGTCAGAGGAATTTCAACCTTTGTCAGACACTATCCTCAAATAAACAGGGCAAAGGTATCCCGTGAGTAAAAAGCCAACTATGACAGAAACCTTCTCGGTCAAGGGCACGATGACGGGGTAAATACTGAACACTTACCGAAAGTTTAATAAGAATACAAAGAGGGTGCCCAAGAGATTCCCGCTCCGTATAGAGAGAGGCAGCACGGGAATCGATTATCTCCACGGCTGTAAAGATAAAGTGAGGACAAACGTGAACTAATAACCAAAGACTGGGAAGAAATCAACCAGCACCGGCAAAGCTAAGAAGCGAACAAATTGAAACAGCGCATGTTTCCAAAAACGACCTTTTTACCGAACAATCATCCGTAATACCAAGTAGCACAAGAAAACAGAACGGTATAATACCCCCAAAACCTCGAAGAGTATAGAAGTGACTATGCTAAATACTTTGTCTGTGGTCATCGGGATAATAAATCAGACACAAGTGAACCGCAAAACAAACGATGACTTGAAGGGAACCACGACACTATCGTACTCCACGGTGAATTACGACGTTGTGCCTGATAATATATCTCGTCTATCCGATGTTGAATTTACTAAAGGAATGCTCAGGAAACTAGAATAATGACAAAGTCACAATCGGGAGATGTGGAGTCATAGAGATCAGCAAAATTGCTGACGTTGTACATCCGCTGTAAAGCGATTTTTATATCCAACTAGAGAGGACACTTTGTTAGAAGTGCGAGATACCATGGCACCCGTAACATAAACGAAGCTGGATTTAGGAACCCTCGGAGTTCCCGAAAGCCCAAACAAGTGAGGTAAATTTCTCACATCTACGATTCCATAACGTCATCATAAAAAGGATTTGTACTCCCAAAAGGACTTTCCCTATTTTTTCATGGTGACACTCCTAACTTACGGTAACATGGAAGCTTCTTCACAATGACCCTGAGGACACGTCGAAAGGCCTTGCACCACTGAGCAGTGTCACCTGATTCGGCCAACGCGACAGTGGCGGGACAACGAACCTTTCCATTGCGTGAACAGTCGTTGATCGTATTGGAGAGCACTTCAGAGAAATTCTCGGGAGAGATCTCCCTGCGAGCAAAACGTGCTTGGCTCGGTGTGATGGAGAGGGATGGATTGGGATCTGGAGATACCATGCTAGGGGAGGTATTCTGCTGAAAGGAAGATTACAGTAAACCACTATTTTAGATTTACAACGAACACTGAAAAGCAGCCGAGCTAAAGTCAGGGAATACCCTGAAAATGACCTGTTACGTTCACGTCGAAGATTAACCCCTCACCGAAAAAGGTTGCGCGGATAGTGAGGCTCATCAAATTGCAATCAAACATCAACTAACCACACACAATGATAAGACAATAGTAAGCAATATTAGCGGATGAAGTAAGAACACATCTCCGGAGTACACTTCTTTCAGGTTGAGCATCGAACTTAAAAAATTGTGTCTTCAACGCAACTACTTCATATTGAAAGAGGAACACTGTGACAAGCTCTCAGTGAAAAATGGAATGCGTCCCACAAATAAGTGACAAATGGCTCTGGCTTACTACACACATCAGCGTTGATTGCATAGATGTGTTCCATGCAATCAATGCAACCAATCCATGTACTAAATATCAGAACCTCAAACACGTAGTAATTAACTGACAGAAGCAGTGCGCACCTTTATGCTCGATGAGGTTTCGTGCCTCCGCGTCCTGTTCTCATTGGAAATCTGAAGGTAATCACCATTATTTGATGGTTCGGCTATCAAGGTGTGATTCTGGAGCGACAATTGATCCGAGGATACATCAACAGCTGACGTGGAGCGTGTATTCGTGTCCTTCGCATTGGCGATTGTGTGACGTTTTTCAAACTACAAGACAAGCGAAGTAAGAAAAGCACGATACGGATATGGAAGATAGAAAAACGAAGACAGGATGAAAAGTGCCTTAACTTGACACAGCCAGTGGGGCCCTAGGGAGCGATAACAAAATCCAGCTAGAACAGTCATTGTAACAGAGAGGCGTGTCAAACACAACGCGCACCCCTAAAAATAATAACCGGAAATTACGAGAAATACACTCATTTGCAAATCGATTTGGTTTTCACAAGAGACTCAACTGAATCTTTCGTTTATGATATTCTACAACTGAAAGTGCTGCACACAGGCCGCCTCATGTTTCAGTTGGCACGACATTCAAGATACCGTAGTATATTTCCATAAAGGAAACTGACAAGGTCGAAGGGTTTTCAGCAAACTTGTGAGTAGTTTCCCCTATGAAAACCGGAAATTACGTTTGAAATAATATGCAGAAAAATAGCTTCTTTCGGAAAATTTACTACTGAAAATTGATGAAAACCTTCACATTGGGGTAACAAAAACTGACTGTGTTCAAGTCAGGTTTCATTTACGATCGTAGATTCCAGACCCCGTCCTGCGGCTGTGATTCTACCCGTAATTGTAAAGAGATTTGACTTTTTCTCAATGTGCTTTACATCTTGTGTCAAATATCACAATATGGCACATTACTCCATTCCTACATCTTTCTCGAACTTTTCCGAAAAAAGATAGAGGATATGATTTCTGATCTTTTCGGCAGAATCTGAGCATTTTTACCAGTGTTCCCCGATACACTACGACCCATGGCTGCGCAGAAAACATCGAATGTTGTGAGATGTTTCACGGCTTTCAGTTTGTTGCGTTATCTCCATTATTTCATTCGAAAACAGGGACACCTTTTTCCGTATCGTGTTTAGAGCTACAAAGTGTGTTGTGTGACAGACAGACAGACAGACCTAGTCTGACATAACCATGACAGTGTGCTTAGCACACCCCAATACACTTTTAGGTTTATGCGAGTTTATGCTAGTTCGGTTGACGATACCCTCGGCAGCACCTTTGTGGATTTCACAAAACGGAACTGTTCTCAGTCACTTCACTGCCACAAAACATTTTCGACAGCACACCAAGTTATGATTGTGTATCACGCCACACTGCTTTACGTAGGACCCACTGAGTTCGAGCAGACAAATCGGATCCTCAGTGTTGTGAAGTTAGCTGAATTATCGACGTTGCACTATCGTATCAGTAACGACGGCTGTACAGGGATTCGAATTTTGAACTAATCGGCTTATTGGGTTAGAAAACACCGCTAACCATACGCTTAGTAAAAAAATACGGTCAAAATAACATAACAAAATTGAGGTGACCATGTCGAAATATCGCCTCTCCAGCGTACACAATCAGCCAGGGTTAGACCAGGTCTTTGAAAAGACAGAGTCAGAGGTGAATTCAACAGACCGATTAACCAGAGGAAAAAAATGGGTTCCGGAAATTACGTTTGAAATAATATGCAGAAAAATAGCTTCTTTCGGAAAATTTACTACTGAAAATTGATGAAAACCTTCACATTGGGGTAACAAAAACTGACTGTGTTCAAGTCAGGTTTCATTTACGATCGTAGATTCCAGACCCCGTCCTGCGGCTGTGATTCTACCCGTAATTGTAAAGAGATTTGACTTTTTCTCAATGTGCTTTACATCTTGTGTCAAATATCACAATATGGCACATTACTCCATTCCTACATCTTTCTCGAACTTTTCCGAAAAAAGATAGAGGATATGATTTCTGATCTTTTCGGCAGAATCTGAGCATTTTTACCAGTGTTCCCCGATACACTACGACCCATGGCTGCGCAGAAAACATCGAATGTTGTGAGATGTTTCACGGCTTTCAGTTTGTTGCGTTATCTCCATTATTTCATTCGAAAACAGGGACACCTTTTTCCGTATCGTGTTTAGAGCTACAAAGTGTGTTGTGTGACAGACAGACAGACAGACCTAGTCTGACATAACCATGACAGTGTGCTTAGCACACCCCAATACACTTTTAGGTTTATGCGAGTTTATGCTAGTTCGGTTGACGATACCCTCGGCAGCACCTTTGTGGATTTCACAAAACGGAACTGTTCTCAGTCACTTCACTGCCACAAAACATTTTCGACAGCACACCAAGTTATGATTGTGTATCACGCCACACTGCTTTACGTAGGACCCACTGAGTTCGAGCAGACAAATCGGATCCTCAGTGTTGTGAAGTTAGCTGAATTATCGACGTTGCACTATCGTATCAGTAACGACGGCTGTACAGGGATTCGAATTTTGAACTAATCGGCTTATTGGGTTAGAAAACACCGCTAACCATACGCTTAGTAAAAAAATACGGTCAAAATAACATAACAAAATTGAGGTGACCATGTCGAAATATCGCCTCTCCAGCGTACACAATCAGCCAGGGTTAGACCAGGTCTTTGAAAAGACAGAGTCAGAGGTGAATTCAACAGACCGATTAACCAGAGGAAAAAAATGGGTTCACCCGTAGCACAATGGATACCCCACTCACCAAGGCTAGCATGATGTAGAACTATATAAAAGGAGATTAATATACATGTTCTAACGGACACTACGCAGTGGAAACCTTGGCCGTTCAGACAACTGACCCAGGTCGCTCAGCGGCAAGTGGATTGTCATGTTGATGTGTCCGTCTTTTATGAAGTCTATCAGCAATTTAGAGGTCTGGAAAGTGTCTATCCTAAGGCTCTGGTGGAAGTGCATCCTCGAGGAGTGCTATACCACTCTGATCATTGTTTACCAAATCGTATAGCTACACTAGACTGTGGATTTTGAACAGCGCGGCTAAGACAACAATAATGTTATTAGTAAGACTGATTTCATAAGATAACGTGGGCGCAGCTACACTATGCATGCAAGTAACGGGATGTTGTGTACTCAAGGTACAGTCTTCGTTTTTGGTGCACTGTGCAAGCACACGGAGTTCTGCAAAATGCCATAAGAATCAAAGGTTGCGAACTAAACTGAGGTTTGGCGCTGTCTGTCACGGCAGTAAAATTGCCTCTGTGATACTGAAAAAACAGATACGCGAACCGACGCACAGTCGCTAACATCACAGTAATAACGGTGTCTTTCGGAACATACACTCAGCGCTTACAGCTGGCATGAAATGGCCATTGGGTACAGCGATTAACAATGGCCGGCAAGTAGATCAAACCGCTGGAGGACGACACATGGCTGACTACATCCATATGGAGTTGGGCCATTCAGAGCTTAGGTGATGGGAACGCCCAACGAGAGACGCTGGATCTTGGCCTGCAACAGAACGGGCCCATTTGCGTAGACTTTTGCATACTGCGATCGTGTGTAGGCTAAACCTATGGAAATGTCCTGTACGCTACAAAAATCAATGAATAAACGAGTGATCCAGCGACTGCAGTACAATGGCAAGAATGCTTTCGTTTGGAACTACTCGACTGCGCGCAGCAACAAGAGAACATGAGTTCTTAGTGGGTTCAGATTCCACTCTGAAGTAGAGATTGCGTACATACAGTATATATATATATATATATATATATATATATATATGATACGTCTGGTGTACGCAAGTTGTTCATCGGAAACTGTATTCCATGGCCTCACACCAAGCGAGGACCACTAAGGGTACTAGATCCATACTCTCATTTTCAACTCCCAGATTTACGGTATGAGGGAAACAACTGCAAATCTGGATGATATGCAGTTGGACACTAAGTACGATGATTCTAGTTCTGATTCACCTTCAATCTTAGAAAAAACAATTTTTTCCAGATGCACTTTGAAATGTTAAAAAATCACTACGAGACTGGGTCAGGAACAGTTTGACACAACAGACTATCCGCCCAGGGTTGTCGACAACTTCATCCACTCTGGAATTGTCGAGTGTTTCTGTTCCCATGCTATGAATAGGGTTATGTATAGGATGAGCAAAGTCACATCCGTCTTGCCACTTCAGCGACGCTGCCGTCGGAGAAGACAATTTTTCGTGGTTTGTGCGACCAGGCAATCATTACAGTCCAAAATTTGCATACAGTTGGCTGCCTCTGCCAACACACTCCTATCAAGCTAACGCACCGGACGAAAGGAGCAGCTCTGTGCCAGCTTACCAGGATAAATTCACTTTCATGGAAAAATATGCCTAAAATTACGATGGACAGTGACTCGGTAGTACCCTCCGGACATGGAGACAGCCACTTCCGAAGACCCCCAACAAGACAGAGGAGCCGCTGATGACAAGGTTTCGAGCTATGAAATTTTGGTTGCACAACCTAGCGGAATTACCAAATGTCCCCTAACAGGCTGAAGAGCTGACAACTCTCATCGACTTTTTGATAGGTCAGCGTGGTTACCTAACTTAATTGACCCTGCTCCCCACTTTCAGCCTCACTAGTACATCAAAACAGTAGGATCCTTAACTTTTCTCTCATTCTAGCTTTCTGTTCCCACATTTTGCCCGTGGTAGCTGACCCAAAGACAACAGAAGACAGTTACTTAAAGGGACGGAGTAATAGTGATAACTGTAATGATAGTGAAGAGGAATTCAGGGTTGAGTTTGAGCTCACTCAACTAGCGCGACAACGCAATTTCTATTGGGCTTACGTACAGACAGTAATCAGTAACACAAATATTCAAAGGACACTGAGACCGATTAGTGGTCATGATGACTGAAATGCAAGCAGAAACCTGGGAAGTTATGAAAATCAATTTGGCTTTTAGTTCGTCTAAATAAGAGATATTGAAGTTTCTGTCACAAACAGAAAAACGCGCGTTGGACAGTTTTCCAGTACTGCACTCAGCTGTGTGCATGGGAATTTCCTGTTGGGAGGACATTGTTCACACCCAATTGGCTACTGATTGAAGTCGAACTTGGCTTGAAATGAATGTGTAGGGTTTCCGAGAATGTGAAAACTAATCAAAGCCGCTTAATGGAGACCGATTCGGTACTGAATTCTAATGTGATGGTATGGAATATGAGAAGTTAGAGTGCAAACTGAAGTCTGGTGACTAACGAAGGTAGCTACCAATCAGAAACCCATGGAAACCATGAATGACTACCGTTTGTTTCTTTTGAAGAATGAATATAATTGAATTTCGTGGCCATCAGTCAATCGTCACTGGAAAACGAAGCTGGATTTATCAGCAGTTCGCACCGTCACCACATTCTCGCATCACCAGCACAGTTGAACTCGTCATAAAAATTGCACGATAGTTCAAGTCCATCATCTTCAACAGCTTTCAGCTGCAGCACCCTTTCGGTGCCTAGCTGCCATGCCACCCGAAGGAAGCACGAGGGCTGGGATACTGTCACGTTGCCCAAGCCTAGACAGGGGAAATCGAGAGGCGGAGGTCGGATTCGAACCACGGACCTTCCGGTCAGTAAATTCGCGCTCTTACCACTTGGGCCATCTCGCCCCCGTCTTCAACAGGCGAGTCATGTACTCTAAATCTGATGACTGTGTGCTGAAATACAACTGATATTCTAAGGAATTTCGCCCAGTACATCAGTCAATGATAAAAAGATCCAGAACATTGGTGATGCAAGTTTCCGTCGGAACGTACTGTTCTGCCGTACTAGCACGGCAGTTATGCGCGATGAAGAGTATACGAATACACAGGATAAACTCATGTTTTGCTAGAAATATTAGTACTGCACAGCATGGACTGAAGTAAAGACATATTACTATATGTTGATGCACGGACAACAGTCAATCAGACTAGTACATAAGTTTTCGTTGCTAAAACGGTCCGTGAAAGAAAAGAAAGAAAGCGTTCAGCTGTAGCACCCTTCCGGTGCCTAGCTGCCATGTCACCCGAAGAAAGCACGAGGGCTGGGATACTGCCAGGTTGCCCAAGCCTACACAGGGGAAGTCGAGAGGCAGAGGTCGGATTCGAACCACGGACCCTCCGGTCAGTAAATCTGTGCTCTAACCACTGGGGCCATCTCGCCCCCCACAACGGTCCGTAATTTTGCACAAAGCTGAAACGAGACAACTGAAAGTGAGCGTTTGGTCACGTTGGGGCGATTCGCCGAGAAGGTGTACAGGTTGGTCTTGTCAACGCAACTGCAGTGCCTAGGATTAACCGTATGTTATTCCGTACCCTAGTGCCAAGTATCATCATCATCATCGACAGCATGACATCAGTGCTCAACACCGATGCTTCACTGCCGTACAACCATGGCTTATTTGAAAGCCTTATTGTAAAGAAAAGAATAAAGGTGGATGGGGGAGGGGACTTAGTGTAGCTTAACACAATCATTCGGAGGTGCCTACACCTCCGGTGCCAAGTATAATCCCAGACCGACGGGAAATGAATACGTCCCGGCCAAACCAAGTTCAACAATCGTCGCACACATAGACGTCACCCCAAGAAGCGCCTAATAACATCGCTAAAATTGAGCAAGGACAATGGAAATAGAGGTTAAAAACGCACAAACGATAAGCAACGGGTACTGTCCACCAGTCCAGACAGGTGAGATCTAACGAACAGAAAAGATCCCAGAAAATAAAGGTATCCGGGTGGAACATACACCAAACTGAAGGGAAAAACGAACGGTGCATAACGTACCTTTCTGGTACGTCTCGATGTGTCCTTTGAAGTCATGTGGTTTTTAGATGCAACAGTCGGTTCAACATTGATAAGGTCGTCTAGAGGGATACTCAATCGATGGTGTGGGTCGTTGGGATCAACTGCCTCAGTAGGTGACTGATCGTCGGGTGATATGCCCTAGAAAAAGCGGAAAGAAGATGAAGGGCAGTTACAAGTAATTGCGTTGAAAAATATCGTTAATTATCGTAATCAGTACTATTTGAAACTGTCTAGTTTACGACAGTCTGTATCTGAACTGCTCGTCAAAAGAGTTTCACACAAAATTTGCAGAAATTCGTTCACAGTACCCTTTAGCTGAGATTCCAAATAGATCACGGTATGACATTGAATTACATTACCCCTGTTAACGCTCCACAGATTTCATTTCACTTTGAAGTAAACTTCTTGCGTTCAAGAGTAAAGCGGATCCCCTTGGCTTCAATTCACTGGTCAAAGCCCCCGGCCCCAAAGCTCCAAGTGCAACCAACCCGTTAAAAAACACTACATTCCTATCATTTGATTTCACACGCGCTAAAACAGTTTCCATTGGAGAGATAACCTCCGTCGCATTTCTAGGTGGTCTAAAGTTCACACCACCAACACCACAGCATGCGAAACCAGTCACATGTAAATTAACCACAACAAAAAAGGCCGCCACGATGCGGATGAGAGCACGAATAAAACGTTCAGGTTGAATATGGCTTACCTGTTTTCTCCTTTCATCAGTGGCTGAGACCTCGATCAATAATAAATTCATTATACGACAAGAAAACTTGATGTATTGGAAAACCACTGTTTTCAGAGGCTTAAGAATGACACTGGTAGTTTGATCGCAGATTATCACAATTAGAATGAGTCAGTGAACTCCACAGTGTTTGGGTGGTGAAGACGTACTCCCAACTTTGAGTTCCATACTGTTTCTCTAACCTGGTTATTTTGAACTAGTTCAGAGTTCACTCGTGCTTTGGACCGTACTTTGCGGAAAAACTCTGTCCCTAATGGTAATACTACCCCTCAAACAACGTTTCTCTCAAGATGGACCATATGAAATGAGAGAGAAAAATTTTCAACTGTGAAGGTATTACAAGTAATGGGAGGTCCCAAAGGTTGTACCTCCATTGAAGGCATGCAATCCCGTATCGAATGAGTATTTGAGTGGTCAATCCTTGTTGTGAACTAACATGTGGGTATGACACACGGGTTATGCTGTGATGCCTCAAAGCGGGTGACCCCAACACACAACCAACGAAGGACTGACAGGCGCATGAACGGTAGGATATCAGATGACCACCAAGAGATGATTATGGGTTTTTAAGCGTCGAAAATTTACCCACTGGATGCGGCTTCCCCTGATCAGATTCTAACGCCCAGAATTCGCCTCTGCAGACGCATGAAGCTTTTGTTAACCAGTGTGTATCCATAATGTAGGAGCAGGCAGCTGGACAGACTACCACACAATACTTCACAATTACCTCAAATAACTGTGTAACGGTGTATACTCGCGTATAGCGGGTCTTTGTCTTGTCCCATCATCAGTCTCGGTCACCTTTTGACAAATATCGGGACCAGACAAAAATATCAACGTAGCCAATCACCAACTGGCCACTTTATTCCTAAAGCTTTATCTTCGGTCTACAGACGAAGGGGGATCTAACAACTCACAAATGACCCCGCAAACCAACTGCGAATTCCATCCCACAAAACGAAGTCAACTTATGTTGAAGGGTAGCTTGTTGCTGAAGATTTCAAACAGTCGTCCAGCACTTAAAATGCTTACATTAAGATAAGAAAGGGAATATTTCAAGGAAAGATCAGATTTATTGCAGGTTGCCTGTGGTACGGTCGGAACAGAGCAGTGGCCGAGAATCTGTCACACGAAAGTACGTGCTTAAGTTGATTGTCTCATTCTTATTGACGCGGTTTACAATAAGGATAGAAACCACATTGGCTATATTTTTGCGAGAAAAGTGGCGACCCAATTACTCCACATAGAAAAAAAGAATATTTTTACCACTACTCGTAAGTAGTAGTTCGCGGAAAGACACACGGGTGTGAGACAAAGATTGCATCATAAGTGGAGATAAAAAGTAAAGAAATACTCACTTCGGGCATATCAAGATCTCCTCGTACAACCGGAGAAGCTATGAGCTTTGAAATATCTTCGTCCCCCTCAACGGTGAAGTGGAAGTCTTGGCAACCGGATCGTTTCGTTTTGCGCGACTTTTTTACGCCCGAGGATCGTGACCTGCACGGATAGGAAAAAGTCCGCGCGCAAAAGGGGGTAAACAATAGTTCATATGTGGAGAAGGGCTCTTGCGAGGTCAACCTGGTGAAAACAGATCTAGGTACCAATATCAAAAGGATTGAGGCTGTAATATGACAAGCACAAGGCAAATTCACTTTAAAAAAAAACGAAAAAAAGCCGCCACGAATTCCGATGAACGGACATACACAAGAAAAACAAATTACAGTTTATAAACATTTGCATCTTCGATAGAGTACGGGCGAGTATAGAGGGAGCGTTTTTGGTTCACCTCATAGCCAATATGCACCTACCGAGACTTTGATTCCTGCATCGCCAACTCTGCAAACCTTTGTTGTATTTCTTCTGCAAACTGGTCAGATCGAGCCAGTCCATGAACTGAAGGAGCAGAAACATGATTATGGAAAGACTTCGAAAATCAATGTTGGTGAGTAGGTGAAAAGCACGGAAACGTGTTCAGATGCGTCTCCTAGGTAGTGCAAAAGCAGACGGTCGGAATGAAAACAGACACACCCGAGTGATCCGATAGAAGTCAACGTTACAAGCCGGACAGAGAAAAGAGGGCTTCATAATTCACAAAATGTGGGCTTCTTGTATATGCAGCATGGGCAAAAATATAGTTCAGATCAGAATCTGGAGCATTAATCCACATAATTAACCAGCTAATAAACGCTGATACAACCCATTGTGTTTTCCATGTTATACAACCCCAAGATGCTTAGTGAAGTTCTAGATCGAGTTGCTAAAACATGCTGGGTGTTGTCGACTCATAGTTCATGGAATCACTCAACCTGGGCCTTGATAGGATTGTGTAGTTGCGAGGTGATGCATCATGTTCGCGGCTAATCAGCTGCTGCAACTGAATTTGCTATTTGGCGTAACTTTATTCGACTGGTCCCTTTACTGGTACCACCCGAAAGAACATCCACCTAAATCACTCTCGAGCGAGAAATAGCCTATGAAGAGGGCGCTTGTTCTCAATGCTGAGTAGGTTTGAAACACTCAGTCAACTACAGTAACGCCTTGAACATAAATAAGCGCTTCGATGTAGCTTATTTTGTTTGCTGGGCGAGACGACATGTTGGTAGAGACACAGAACAATCTCCATCGGATTGTTTTTCCAGAGGATTTATTCACAAATCAACAAACTGATTGATTAAGCTTGGTAACGCAGTAAGCACCGACAAAACACCATCCAGGAAAAGTCCAAATCTTAGTTGGAGCGAAACCACGTTTAGTGAATACAAAAGGAGATTAGAACACTGAAAATTTTGATGTAAATACTATCATATGGTTAAACCAGTGAAAGCACTTTGTGACCATCACTCGTGGGGTCCGAAAAACGAAGATCATCCTCGGTTAATACCACTAGTATCATCCGCGAAAAAAGGCGCCACGTCGAATGGTATCGCCATATTTGAGAAATAAATACCCTGCTACTTCATTTCATAATGAGTGATAGACAACAGCTGCTGAGTGAAGCTTATCAATCAAAGGATGTCGACTAGAGAAATCGACTGACGGACTGTTCTGTGGTACGCGTTACCAGAATATACTCTGATCGCCTACTCATGTTAGCCCGCGCAGTATGTTCCCTCTAAATAGGATTCACTAGTGAAATCCGGAACTGAAGAAAATCACAGTCATGTGAGGACTTCACTCTAAAGGAGGGTGATTTATGAGAAATCCAAAAATTTTCGTACAAACTTAGGAACGGGTCTGACAACTGTTGTATCCACCTTAATACAGTTGATTCGACTGCGTTTGGGGTTAAAAGACTCCACGTCTCACGGGTCTATCCTCATGTTAGTATCGCCTTATTCTTTGGGTGACGGACTATTACCGTCTCCAAATGGTCTAGTGTGTGGGTAAATTAGAGGAAAGGCAAGAACGTATACTTCAAACGAACCTACAATGTTTCCGTGCGGACATCCATCAAGAAAAAGTGGAATTCATTCAAGGAACAATCAAACTAATGAAGTTCTCAGCAACGCAGCAACTGAGGTGCAATATACGACCGCAGGGTACATCCATGACTTTTTGATGGACGATTTAATTTTTCTGTATTTTTAGTATACATCAAACACGGTTTATAAAGCCTTGTTACCTTCAAGAAATGAATTGGCCTATCACACGAATCAAAGATTAATCGCCGGTCGGCGAGTCGTAAAAAAAAACAAAAAAGTTTGCCTACCCGGTGTTCCGTCCACTTGATTCATACCGGAATCACTTCCTTTGACTTGAGGGCTGTTTTGCTGCGAATTGGTTAACTTATGATCATCCAGCGCTTGGTATGCATTGTTCGCTGGTTCCGACGATTCTTGATGGCCATTAAATAGGGTCGGTTTCAAATAGTGAGGATTGTTCTTCTGTTCTTCTAAACGCCGCTGGCGCATCTATCACAGATAAAACACAAGTATATGAAATGCCCATTTCAACGGCTGAGACACAAATGTAGACTGAGCAGTTCAAGAATCTCGCTGACACTCCTCGTTCACAACAGCGATCGGTTAATACCGTGTCAACCGAAATCGATAGGAGATTATTTTTCACCAAATATAACTGATATCTGCTATAGCATTATCGTCAAAGTGACTGCAGTGACCGATCTATGGGGCTCAGATGTACCTGGTATGGACTACCATATAGTCTTCAGTGGCGTTGATGAGGGACGTGGAGCACCAAGTATGCGTAAGGGATACGGCACGTGTAGAGTGAAAAGGCAAACACTGGGAGAAGAAAAAAAGGAAAAGTTTCGCCATGCATGTATATATTGTCTACTAAGAACGCCCTAAAGGAAGGATAAAAGCAATCGGGAGACCAGGGTTTGAAAAATGGCTACGCGCCTCAACCAACAAGAAATCGCGAAACACTTCAGAGATTGAATGGCAGTTATGCACTAAAGCAGCTGAAGGATTCGGTATATTTTTGAAAATGTAGTGGTCGAACCCGAACAAGAGGAAGACCACTCAGAAGAGGGCGGTGAGGATGTAGTTCCATTGTCACCGCCGCGAGGAATATACGTGCGACTCAGGAATAGGTCAAGATAGTATGTTTTCGTGGGTCGAATCCGGACACTTTTTAGGCACACGGTAACACTGGATAACACCGGGATAATTAGATGTGGAATCCAAACTGAACGTTCACAAGCGAAGCCCGTCGCAAGCATGGGAGACGTTATGAACAAAAATAACAGCGTGTACACTCACTTCTTCGACTTGTGCTTCGGTCAAAGTGACCTTTGGAATATCCGATCTCAGCTGAGGAAAAATGGCGCCATCAGATGTTGTCAAATCGGACTTTCTGTTGTGCCTTATAAGCGGTTCGATATGGGCCTGCAATAGAAAATGGACGACGGATGTATACTAAACTACAATTAAGCAGCAAGAATCTGAAAAGTGCAGAAAGATGGGACGACATAAAACAGCAAATTTAAGTTTACTTCCTGAACACCTTTAGACAAAAGGTCCATAAATCAAAGCAAATGCGAATTCGCCGCAGTTTGGGTGTGAAACCACAGTGTTACTGAAACACGCCTTTATGCCAGTCTGTGACATAAGTTCAGTCAAATACTATCTGAAAACCTCAAGTTTTCGAGTAGACTAAGGATGTATGCATGCCCATGCTATTGGGAGCACAGATGTGATTGGCTTACCACCAGACGATGGAGTAACTGGAAAGTAGGGACTCAATACAAGAGTAAGTAAACTAGCCGAAACCATAGTGAATGCAAATATAAAACGTTTGGAAGAGGGACCCACCGACACCGCAGGAGTCTTCCGAGAGTCGGTTTTCCTTTGTCCGAATGTCGGGTTTATACAGGCTTCCAGATCAAGGCCCTCAGGTAAGGGAACTTTTTGCTGGGCTTTCGGTGCAACAGGATTGATCTCCCCGGCAAAAAGAGATCCCAATTCGATGCCAAGTGAACGGACAGAGTGGGAAACGGAGCACAGAACATCTTGTGAATTGGCCAACATGTTTACGTCATCGGTTGGAACCCTATCGCCACTTTCCAGTGAAATATCCTGAGCGATCACTGATTGGTGCAACTCGGATAAAATCACGCTGATCTTGTTCAATCGTTTGACCACTAATGAGAGCAACTGATGGAGAGAAACTGCCTGTGTTGATAGAAAGGGGATGGAGCGAGGAGCCACATAGAACGACATGACAGGTTAGAATGTTGAAGTCGTAGCAAATTAACAACGAACGGAGTGCAGGTAAAGCGAAAAAAGATTTCCAAACTATTAAATCATCGTCCAGTTCATGATGCTTCCTCACCAGACAACTGCTTTGCAGAGTTCATTTACAATTGCGTGATAGTCAATGAATAGCATGAAAGTTCAAGAAAACGGGCGAGGATGTTCAGTTTTTGAAACCAAGATGCATACGAGATGTTTACTTTCTTCTCTAATAGATTGTAACCGTTTAGTTGGTGTTTGGTAATAACCGACTTTGCAGCGAAAGGCTTTCAGGCTTTCACATTTCTTAGAGTTCAGCACGCGCATGTAGTTACCGAGTTTCTATCAACATTATTCATACCAATTTTACATAGGCATCGGAATACATCATCACTGGCATCACCAAATCAGTGTTCAGTGATGCCTCATCGCCATAGGCGCCATAATACACTCATTTCCAAATGAGCTTGTTTCGCTCGGTTGAGTCTCTCTTTTAGGAGATACTGTAACCGAATGTGCTGCATAAAGGCAGTCTCATAATTGAGTTGACACGATATTCGAGACATCGAATTAGGTGAGGACTAAGTCTACCTGGTGATACACAAGACGGGTGAGACCAATCAAACAAACTTATGAGTAGTTTTCTAAGGAAATATACTTTAATATCCCTAAAATCGCCCACTGGAACACGAAGCGTCCTTTGTACGGCACACTGGAATGAAGGATATAATAAATGACAGATTCAGTCCAGCCCCCTTTGCAGAATACTCACCTGGAACCCAACTGAATCTCTCGTCTATGATGTTTTCAAGCAACTGAATTCTTCATTTGGTACGACATTCGAAATATCGCGATACAACAAAGCAATTTGCAAGTGGGTATATCTCCCCACCTGAAGAATAACGCGTTCAGGAAGCCCATGCTCAGATGCTCTTGAACTAAATCTCCTGCCGTCTGAAGTAGGCGACGGAGTTAAATCAGCCCTGGTGATCCAAAACGCCTGCATCGGTGGGTCAGCAAGGAGGTAATCCAGGCACTGCACACAACAAGCTAATTCCAATAAGCAGTAACGGTTTGAACAGATTGGCGCTAATGGAAGTTTTATCAGACTAAAGCGCACATCCACACATTAGAATACCCAGCACTATCACTCAGTGCAAAAAGCAGAGAGGAGGGGAGAGTAATTTGAACAGGACAAGCAGTGCATTAAGTCGCTCACATCTACAGATGAAATCTGCTCTATCTAGGCAATATGCTGTATCAGCCACCTTAGTCTTGATCCCTGAATAAAGAGTATACTAACGCGGCGAGTTTTACTTGAACTCTAAAAGTATGGCAACATGACGTCCAAAAGTATCAAGGTGAAATGGCGAGGAAATGGCATCGTACTCTGAGCTAAATGCACTAATTTGCAAACAAATTGGGCTTTGCGGGAGACTCACCTGGAACCCAGCTGAATCTCTCGTTTACGATGCATTCGAAGAATGAGTAGTGTGTTAAGTCTACAGCATCAAGCTCTCTTGCAATGAGACGACACATCATAGAGTGGTCCCATACCTTTGTATTCATCTAAGGATGTTCTTGTAAATTTTTAAGACCAATCCCTGAACAATTGCTTAAATCCATATTCTAGTGAGAAACATGGGTGATCCTGTAATTCACCGTGTGTGTGTCATAAGCGGATGTCTCGGCATGACAGAGAACGTTTTAAATCTTGCAGCGTTGTTGGAAGAGTGTGTAGGTGACCCAACACTTTGCTTTACCCCGTATGAGTTTTGGTAGACAGAAAACGCCAGGGCAATCCATTGTCAAGAGCTAGAGTACAAGGTGCCAAACTCTGACACCTGGAGATAGTAAACTGGTTTCAACAAACCAGCAGTATGGACCTCATAGTCCACCATATTCTTACAACCAGCTGTTGAGTAAAAACCAGTCTGAAACCAATGTTGATAAAAAGGTGCTTATCTACATAGATACTTTTTTGATATTCTGAAAGTCAGCCGTGAGACCAAAGTTCGAAAAGTCGCAGCAAAGAACGCTGTGACGGTGCTAATTAGCAGAGGCGAGTAACTAGATGAAACCAGTCAAAATTAGCCAGACGGTGCTACATAAATAAATACGATGGTAAAAAGTTAACTCACTCGTTCCTGAACCTCCAAGTCAGGTGAGTGAACAAACAAAGTCAATTTATCCTCTAGGAAGTTCGTTAGTTCCAAGACTTGGTCAACCAGACGAACAAGGTCAGTCTGGGTAGGAGTCTCCTGACAACCATCGCGAATGTATTGGGAAGTAAGCGTGCAGAAGAGCTTAAAAGAATTCAGCAGGAGAATTGCCTGAGATTGAGTAGGAAGACCTGGAAGGCGATCAGCGGCCAGCAGCATCGCTTCAAGAGTCTGGCGTGGATTTTCCAAATACCTTTGGAATACGAGAAATAAAATTTGGTCGTCTGAGTAAAAGCCCGTGAAATCTTGTTAGAAAATGATGGTAGAAATACTAAGTCCAAACAAATAAGACTTCTGACTGCAACGCATTGATCTTAATTGTGGTGCGGAAGGATTTTGTGTCCTTACGCACGCTTTAAACAGTAGGATGTCCATGCAAATCTAAGTAACGACTGGTTGGCTGCTTTAGATTTATCACAGACCTAATTCGCTTTTCGACCACACTCACATTTAGTAGAGTGGGTATTTTGTCGAAATATAGGTGAACTCCATCCAGGCTGAAGGAAAAAGCAGGTGGGGCAAGGTCGACGGTTAACATAGGTGTAAACAAGATACCATACTTGGCTATTTTTGGTGGAGATTTCGTCCTGTAAGTGATGCGAATCCATTCTAAAAAGCCTAGAATTGCACAGCTGCTTCATCCTTATTGAGAATCATCACCGGTGCGCATCTCGCGAAACTGAGAGCCGAACGGTTAAGTGTTTAAAATACTAACCAGGAGGTTGCGGGTTCGACACTCTGAAGTTTCGTCAGCTGCGCACTGTTGATGATTCCTAACAAGGATGAAACAGCTGTACAGTGCTTCTCGGCTTTTCAACATATATTGACTTAAAGGACGAAATCTCCTCAAAAAATGTTTAAATCTCACACTACCAATGATACTTTGGCAGTGGGACTTGCATAAAGGAGAGAATGTGGACAAAAGCCCGTTCTACTGAAGGCCCGATTTCAATAAACTACCGTAGCAGGTCAAACAACAGTAGCTAAAGACCGTTATTCTGTACTTTATTTCCTGATGAAAATATCTTACTGTGACGCGACCGCTATGTCAAACATGCCCAACACGAGAGTGGCGGAGCAGAATCCACACTACGAACTAGCATGCAACTGGAAGATTCTTAAAACATTTCAGTTTTGGTGATAGTAGCCTGCTGCCTCACACCAGTAAGCCCCATCTCAGCGCACAGCAAAGAGTCAACCAATCGACATCCTGCCAATTTCTCCACTTAACCATTCGGTCAAATCTGAATCAATCGCGAACAGAGACTAGACTGGTATCCATTTCAGACACACCTGTCACATCAAATTAGGTCTATAAACAGATAATATCAACTGTACCCGGAATACAACTCATGAAGAAAGCGAAGGGACTCAATTGAATCTCTCGTTTATGATGTCCCCCAACTGAATGTGCTGCACACAGGCCGCCTCACGATTCAGTTGGCACGATATACGAGATATTGCAGTATATTTTCACAAAGGAAACTACTCACAAGGTTGCTGGAAACTCTTCGACAGCCAACGACCGGTTTCGCCCTTCTTGGGGCTCAATATATCGCGACATCTCGAATATCGTGCCAACTGAATCACGAGGCGGCCTGTGTGCAGCAGATTCAGTTGGGGGACATCATAAACGAGAGATTCAATTGAGTCGGGTGAAACCGGTCATGGGCTGTCGAAGAGTTTTCAGCAACCTTGTGAGCAGTTTCTTTTATGAAAACGAAGGGACAGTTGGAAGGAGATCTGCGTGCCAAGGCAATGAACAGTAATTGCGTGGACATGTGAAAACCATTGGACAGTTGAAACCCACAGCGCTTCTGAGGGATTGTCTAGGGGCCAGCAACACCAAAGACACACATGTATGACCAGCGCTTGTACAAGGCCGGTTGAAGAAAGTCAATTCCGCCACCATCGTTGGCATATTACTCCAGAGTGTCCAGAATGTGGATGCGGGACATTGGCAGATGTAGGTATGAAATACTCTTAAAACCTAATACACCAAATTGGAAATCACTAAAATGTGATACAACGCCCGAACCCAAAGCCCTCACCTTGTGGTGATCGGGCTTGAGGGCTGCAATGATGCCACGAGCTATACTGGCTGGAACTTCGTTCCAAAACGTACAACCATGCCAGGAAGGCCAAACGGTAGACAGCAGCGAGACCCCGTAATAAGAGTAATTGTGCTACTAGGTGGGTAAAATAATAGTCCTCTGTGAAAGAAGTGCGAAGGCTGTAAGGTGTTCCCCCCAAGCGAACTCTATCACCATATTCATGAAAGCAGCTATATTGCCTTCATTCGCGAGAGGACGGGTTACACAAGGTCAGTCCTAAAAAAACCACACCCTGATTGCCCAACGATTGACCGCCAACAACGGCGCATTATTCCATACGGTGGAAGTACTTTTATAACCGGAGCATGATGATGCTCAAAGGGCACCTGCTGTGCGCAGCCGCATCAGGAGACAATAATGCCTGCACCCTCGGGTTAGGCTAACGCCCTATAGCAGAGCACGTAAGACTATTGAGTCATCGGTTCCGAGGAGGGTCTCCAAAGAAAACCCTACTGTCCGCTGCATCGTCAGGCTTTTGAGTCAAAGGCTCAAGGTGGGTACCTCCTCGGCCTGGACAACCTGGAAGTACCATTTACCCGCACAGCCCTGTGTCCCTTCCTAACCTCACTTGACTGTCAGTTTTCTGACCGATGGCCCTTATACTCCTTGTTGCCTATTAAACAAAATAACACCTTGTAAATCCACGAAATCCTGTCTACCTGGGAAATTTTAACGTCCGTACTCTATGTCGAATGGACAAACAGGCAATGCTCACTGAAACACTAAGCTCCCTTGAAATAGATGTATGCTGTCTCTGAAACACGCACATAAGGTCCATGCGTGATTACGCACCTCATAACGCCAAGGACAAACTCAGCTCCTTGACATTTTTCCTTCTGTGTCCGGTGATCCAGAAGCAATGCCTTGCTGAATATATGGCCTGGGAGTTGCACTTAGCCCCAGAGCTGAACACGCTCTGCTGCTTGGATGCCGGTGGACAAGCGTCTATGCGCCGTCCGGTTATCCGGCTCCATCAAGCTCAATGCCTCTCGCCCTAAAGCGGTGCATTTTGTGATGTGGGCTTATACCCCAGCGGACTGCAGTTCTGGTGCTGAGTAAGACACTTCTCGTCGAGTTATCCAGACTTATTCGTCTAGCAAGAATCGCTGACATTGTGATTCTTGCGGGCGATGTGAATGCACAAGTCGGTCGTCTGAATTCCCTGGGTGATGGATTTGCAGCTGATGCTCGTCGCACGGACAACGGAGAGGGACTCCTCCAGTTGTGCACTGATCATGGGCTGACTCTGACCAGTATGAACTTTCAGCATAAACGTTCGCATCGCGTAACCTGGCGACCACCAGCTGCAAATCAACCGTGGATCCAGTTGGATCACGTGGCCATCAGCCACCGGTGGAGTCACAATTCAATACTGCCGTTCCTTCTGTGGCAAGCAACTTGATTCCGATCACGCTATGCTGCGTGCAAGCCTAACAGTTCCTTTCCCTTCAGACCATCGCAAGTCAGCAAAAAGAATGCCAATCTACTATCTTCAAACTATCATAGCTTAACAGGATCGATCTGACCCAGATCAATAACTAACCCAATATTGCATCCGTAGAGAGCACGTGGATGAAGCATGAAAAAATGTGAAAAAATATATGCTAGCTGGGTTCAGTGCTGCCTGTACAACTTTTTCAACACAATCAAATGAGCACTGGATATTGTGAAGATCCATAATGCCATGCAAGGAAAACTCGAGATAGCTCAGTGGTTAAGAGACCGGACCCACAGTTCCAACCCAACCTCAGCATCTCGACTGCTCCTGTCTAGGCTGGGGCAACCTGAGGGTAGTTCAGCCCTCGTGCCTTTTTCCTGCCAGACAGAGAGTATGACCCGCACACAAAACCCTCAAACGCCAAATGGTGAAGAGCTTGACGAGAGACCGAGAGCTCTTGTGGACATCAACCGCTCGGAAGATCGAGAATGTTTTTGCAACGGGAAACAGCCGTGCCCTATATAAACCAAAACCATCGACTGGTCCTGCGAAAGCAACGGTCAATGAAACGATGAGTGAGGGTGACTCATTAACTCACTCGCAAAAACGCCGACCGGGAAGATGGGCCGAACACTTCGAAGAGAAGTTTAGCTGGTCTCCTGCAACATAGCCTGTGCATACGGGCGAATGGAATGCAAACCTTAATCACCCGTCAGAAGAACAAACAGGGTACGAAGTATCAATAATGGGACGTGAGAAGACATCAGGACAGGACGGTCTGTATCCAGTCCTCTTCAAAGAAGGCGGGGAAACCCCGAAGATCTACCCAACAAAGTTCAGTGGCGCGATTTGGAGTAAAAATAAAGTGCTTGCAGAATGCGGTATGTTAACAGTCACTTCAATCTTCAAAAAGAGTACGTGGACACTGTGTGAAAACCACCGTGGCATCAACCTGATAGCTGTAGCATCGAAGGTGGTATCTGGTTTTACCATTCGGAGGTTGACTAAACACAAGGAAAGACAGACCCATGGAAACCAAACTGTGTTCCATCTTGCAAGAAGATGCGTTAACCATATTTTCACCCTCCGACTGATTCCGGAACAGCGACATTGTTTCCAGCGACCAACAACGTTGATCTCTCTTGACTTGAAAGCTGCCTCTGACTCTGCGAATCGTCAGGCACCGTGAGAGTGTCTGTGGGGCAAAGGTATCCCTCAAAAATTCTTGGCTCTTCTTAGGGCCCTTTACGCCAACTTCCGCGGGTGTGAAGACCTAGGAGAAGCTTTCGCCTGAGTTCAAAACATCGAGTAGTGTCCGGCGAGCCTCTCATCTTCCACCTTTCCTCTTCAACTTTGTCACTGATACGATTGTGGAAGACTCACTACCAAACTCTAGTGCGTGTGGGTCAGTCTTCCAAGGGCGTTCACCCACAGACGGCATAGCTCTTCTTGGGTCTGACGCCGTGGTGACGCAAGCTGTAGTAACTAATTTAAATAATTCTACCTCATGGTTTGGCATGTGCAAAGTGTGAAGTGCTGTGAGACTGGATGGGTTCGAATGTAAACTCATGTATGCGGATGAGCGGATTAAGGTAGTCGACAAAAGTGTGTACTGTATCAGTCCAGGTGGTCTCGCGGAAGATGATATTTACATTCGGACGGCGAAGGTCAGAGCAGCTTTCGTGAGTACGCGTAGGCGTCAAATCAGCTTATTCTTCAAGGGTCTAGTTTACAATGCTGTGGCGCGCTTCATATTGGCATACGGGTCAGGAAATCAGCCGTTACGCGCTGAGGACATCATGAGTTTCAGTGTTTGACTATCGATGTTTTCGAGGCATCCTCCGAGTCCAGTGGGAACGTCGGATAAGCAAAGCTGAGGAACGCTGAATAGTTTTCGGAAGAAATAACCCGCCCTCTCCAATGTCGATACACACCAACTCCCCGAATCATGAGTGAACGAAACTGTGGCAGCTACAATCACTGTACGGCAAGTACGCGGTTGTTACAACTGACAATGTTGATGACACTATGCATACAAAATAAATATATGTAACTGCTGGGAAAAGCAGACAATCTCTCAACCCAAATTAGGGGTTGCTATGGGTCTGTGCGGTGGTATTTTCGTGCAAGAAAGCGAATGTCATCTACAGGCCGATGCGAAGGATACGCACATCACCCAGTAACATTAAGCACTAATGCAGTAAATAAAGCACACAACAGTCTAAAAAGAACAGGTGATGGAATGACATCAAGCCAAACAGAACCAACGCTCACCTTCCGTATTCAGCACAAATCCAGCTGGCAGCATGAACAACCTCATGAATGGCCCCCTGTCGAAAACCTGAGGAAGATGTTGTAGTAGTGCAAAAGTCCAACAGCAGAGCCATTTGTGTGACACAAAATAACTGGACTGATGGAACGCGTATCGCGACATCCATGAGTTGAGCAGCTAATAATTCACCATTCCGTACGCCATCTATGAGGGCCAGTTCGACCAGCACAGTGATGTACCTAGAACGATGGAAAGACAATGTTCGTTAAAAATTTGATTGGAAACGCTATGAGCTGACCTTCATTGAAAACGTCGCGCTGAAGATACCAAACACCCTCTTACTACAATCGCCCATAGGACACAGGTAATTATGCGTGAAAAAGTTCCATCCAGCCGATGAGATGCATTTGGTCGCGAGTTATTTGAACTTCGATTAGCCAAAAGCTCAGCTTTTTACATCGAGGGATTGGATAACATTCATAAAACAACTATACTGGTCCCACAGAGAGAAAGAAACGGTCTAGTTCTCAGCCAAGTTCAAATGTGTACACTAAATTTAGGTAATACTCCCATGAAGCAAACCACACTCCCAAACATTCTGATCAAGTCAGTGCAGAGAATAAAATAGGTTAGTTGGGCGGTTGCGATTACGGTATCAGGAAACCTCAACGATAAAATTTAAAAAATACTCAGTAGTTCTTTGAATATACTATCAAGAGTAACAGGAACTTTACGTCACAAATGTTTCACGGCTAACTGAAGTGAGGTCATCGGTGAACCGTTAGGCTTGATTTGGTTCGTGTGAGTTCCTTGCTCCAGGATCGGTTCTTTTCTGACACTGGTTGTTTGCAATAACTTGTTGTGCATTGTAGCTTTTCTACCAACCCGAAGATTTGTGCATTCGCTATCTTTATAAGGCGTCAGTCCTGAATCAGTTCGGGGGTAATAAAATCATACCAATGATTCTCAAACCTTCCGTTGCCTCACTTAAGTTAGCATCTTAAGCGCTGCAGTATCGCCCAATCCACACCTTGCACACATCAAATAATAATAATAACAGTAATAATAATAATAATCCTCCAGCTGTGGCACCCTTTCGGTGCCTAGCTGCCATGCCGAGGGAAGCAAGAGGACTGGGATACTGCCAGGTTGCCCAAGCCTAGACAGGGTAAGTCGAGGGGCAGTGATCACACACATGTCATGTACACGCAGTAGATAACTTCACACAAACACGGAAAAGTGAAGTAAGACAGTATGTTGTATCATGAAGCAAAATAATATACAATACCCCTCACGACGAAGACCATATCCCTAGAGAGTAAGTGAGAGCGTTTCCCGTCAGGCACGAGTTAGTGTCTAGTCCCTCTGGAACTAGACCAGTTTATTGAGGGTTTCACTCATTTGGAAATATTATACCGAAGGCTGTGAACACTGGCTTATACTGTTAACTTAGAAAAAGTATGAATACATAATTGAGATATTCCACGCAATACTGACAACACTCCCTTTTATGTTGTGATGGTAAAATGAGGTTTTGAAACTTTGTAAGCCTCAATGTACCCACAGAGATCCAAAAGCTCCCGGAAATTGGCTTGTGGCAGGCTTGTACCCACTAAGCTCACCAAGCTGAGAGTTGCAAAGTAGTTACGAAAGATATCCGTTAACTGATACACATAGTAGCTTGCCAAGCAAGGGACCGACGATATATCCACAGGCGTTTTACGATAAGCCACTTGTGTAGTGCATGAACCACGTGAATGGTGTTCATTATCAGTGAGTAAAACACACACGAAAAACTTGGTCAGCTGTCGTTGACTGATTTCTATCCTAATGGGACACAGCGCAGTTACAATGGTCTCGTCAAGACCCACCCTGGGTTAGCAATCTCCGTAATCAAGTGTCCAACAACCCACCAGTTTTCACGGGGAAGTACAGACTGACGCTCACGAAAGCTACCCTAAATCACCAAATCAGCCGTAAGACGAACGCGAAATGCGTCTACCGTTCATCTGCTCGACCATCCAGGTTGAGGCACACATTAGAGCTAAACAATGCAGCTAACCAACTTCGTAACACTGAGAATATGGATGATTTTGTTTGTATGCCCTGCAAAGAAAAGATCCCGAAAAAAATGAGGCCTTGAAAGCGTATCTATGGCTTTCCATGAGAACTATGCAGTTCGGTAAAGAGAAAAAAAGATCATTTCAGAGGGGTTTGGTAAACAATCGGTGGAGATCACGTAAAAGCGATGAGGCAGGAGATGGTTTCCAATGAAGAGTGAACATAGTTCCGTCAAACTGGGGCCCACTCTAACCGCCATATTTACATCAACTATCATTGAATCTATAAAAATTTATTGTGCATTGTACAGTCTGCCTAAAAGGGAAATTCGAAGCTATATACTAGCCCAAAAGTGAGCAAATAACTTAGAACAATGGTACAGGACACTTACCACTCAAACGAAGTGACGTAGTGGTAGTTCTCTTGGGAGCATATGTGCACGATTTTCGTGACAAGCTCATTTCGGTAATAGGTTCCACCAGAAACATTCTTGACATGTTTGGTGAGAAATTTGACGATTTCAATCAAATTTTGTTTCGAAACCATGCCATGAAGCAGGTTCAAAGCTCGCAGCCGTATGGACTCATCCTTGTCGTCCAGACATCGGAAAATAAGATCCTTATGGGATTGAACACTCTTCGGATGATACCGCAGGATTTTCGTCATTGCTAGAAGACCTAGGTATTTTACTGGAAGAAATGAAAGGACAGTTATAAGTTGGTTTGCAACACGGCATAGTCAGAAAGAAGTTAGCGTTATGACGTTAACTTGTCCCTTTGTAGTGAGTAGCTAGTGAATTCAGCCTGAAAGATGTCAATCGCCTCTGACGGTCTCGGAATGTTAATAAATTCTTCCGCATAGGGGACGCAAATGTACAGAAATCTCCTTGAACATCGCGTGCCTGCTACCAGGCGATTCGTGCCCAGATCTACTTAATAGGGTGTCAAAAAAATACCTGTATTAGATCCTGTCAGTACTCAGTTGATCTCACATTTCATTTCACCTATGCATCCAGTCCAGACCAAACATTGTACGACTGCGCCACTAGAAACTGTTCCTTCAAATTATTTACAACTGTAAGCACCCCAACTTATCATGCATTGTGTAATGCGCCTACCTTCATATTGCGACCGTAGCATCAGTACACACCTCACTCGGAAAACTACATTGATTGATCGAACATACGATTCAATCACTTTGAAGCGAATACTCCAAGTCGACCATTCGCGAACAGTAAAGTTCATAACCTATTCTGCACTTCACCAAGAAGTACTCGAATACGGGAGCTTCGAAGGCATCATAACTTTAATGAGATACGATGAAAGGACCAAAATGGTGGTGTGATGCAACCACAGGTTCAGAAGTTGAACCACTAAAGAGAGGATTGTGTTTCGTCACCCAGATTAAAAGAGACCGATTTTGCTTGCGTTGTCAGGTGACTGAATCGCTTGGGCAGCACAGTTCCTGATAAGCTGTCGCCCAAGTTGAGAATCGCGGTGTACGACTACAAGTTCAAGCTTTGAGGATATTTCAGGACAAATTCGAACCATTTTACGAGCATATGACGGTGAAGTTAGAAGAAGCCGGAGAAGACAGTACATAAGGAGCGGCAGCGCATTCTGAATGGTACTCATAAAAAAGCGATGAGACTAAATCCATCGAAACTAATGCGATGACAAGCGCCTATGAATATTGAAACGCTAAACACCAGTAATGGTGACAAAACAGTCACTTACGGTTTTGATCCGAATCCTCAATGAGGATTCGAAGTTTTTGCACGCAAAGCTGAAAAGAAATGGGAATGAATACGCCTCAGAGGTAATCAAAAAAAATCCAAATCCACATTCAGCAGCATATCTACTCAGAAAGACCTGATTACGGTCAAAAACGTCAGACCCAGAGAAGCCAGTCCAGCTTTCTTCGCTAACAGAGACCGTGCGTGCAGTACTGTTCGACAGGCTGCCATCTACACTTTCTATTCAGCGACACCTTTATTCAAAAGGCAGACAATTCTCATGGAATAAGCCTAATCTGTACTGTTGGTAGCTAAAGTTCCGACAAATCGGCTAAATACGGATATGCTAGATGAAGCCGTTCAGGAGAAAATGAAGTTTCTGTAGTGGATATATTACTAATTTCGCAGCGGAACATATAAAGAAATCCGCAAACGCAGTGAACCACTACCTGCCCTATTCGTTGACTTCACCATGGCCTTTGATTCGGTGAACAGAAGAGCAGTATGAGTAGTTCTTTAATTGTAGGAGAGCCAAAAAGAAGTGGTCAATGATGTCGAAATGTTTGCACTCCCGGATGAATTTTCGTGTTTCGGCATTTGGACAGGTGTTTTCATATTTCAAGAATGAAACGAATGGGTTCCAAAATTCAGGTTGCTTTGCTATTCTGCATGGTATGGATGGTATACTTCAGTTTACCAGGTATAAACCATGTACCGAGGGTACGTTTGTTCTCAATCGTCGGAAAATGGGGGAGCAGGGGAAAGATAGTCACGTACTGAAGACGAAGGCATAGTCAGTTAGTTCACACTGAGTCAGTGTAGTAAGCTGACAGAACGGGATAGGCAGCTACCCTTTGAATGTGATAGTTCTGGTGCAGGATGGGCAATGACTGCGTGATTGAGCCATGGGTAAACACTGATCAAGTGAGTCTCAGGCTACCAATCCAGGGAGGCGGCAGTTCTCAAACCGAGTTCACCGATTAGTGCTTTGATACTTCGTTTCCAGGCCATAAACTGAACCTGACTTGACTAGGAGACTATTATGCTGTTTTTCGCTGACGAGTGTAACTTACTACCGCATTCTAAAGCGAAGTCGCACCTGCGTTTCCAGACTGCTTCACTAAAAGCTGGAGAATAGTCTATAACGCCGAAGAAGGCCGAAACTACTGTATAGAGACAGACTATAGCTGAGTGTAAAAACCATCTATTTTTACACTGGGTAGTGTATCTAGCGCATAGCAGAGGCGCTTGGTGAGAGGAATTATATTCAGCCGTGCTGCTCTAAAGTAATGTACGTTGGTTAGACATGGTCCGCTTATTGAGGTGCAACCAATTTCAGACTGGAGGGGGAATTACCCGACCAGTGTTAGCTACCCTGATATAAGGGGAAATACAGTGACTTTCGTGCGATATGGACCATGTGGGCAAATCGATCAGCCACCTTGATAAGATCGTCCGGCTGTTGAATAATATCAATTTGTTGAACACGCTTCCTCTTAAGTGAATAATTTCTTCAGAATTCCTTCCAATCAAGCTTGTCTGGAACAAGAATAAGTGAAGTGAACTGGAAGCAGGCTACAGAGACACTGGTGATCAAGAAACCCGTAGTTAGAACCCCATCCCGGCTTCCGTCCCAGGTAACTCGCGCTTCGTGCTCATCTCAAAACGCATAGATGTCTTGCACTGAAAAATGTGCCCCAGTTGGAGAACTAGATTTACGTTGAAATAACGTGAAATGCGCAGCACATCGGAACTCGTAGAAATTGACTACTGAATGCAGTAGTGAGACTGACCTGTATGGATGCCTGGTGGTTTGGCACACCTGAAGATATGGAGATCAGCACTGTCAAAGAACAAAAAAACAGCAGAGATGTAGACATTTTAGGATATGAAGTTAGAGATACACAGTAGTTGTGAGTGAAAAGCGCGTAATGCACTTGGAAAAAAACAAACATCAGCACCACTCGCACGAAATCACCGCTTGGTAGACTGTGTCAGAAACTAATCAGACGATAAAGCAGTTAGCGAAGTACAAACATCACACAAGCAAAAAGGCGTCTGACACTAACGGAGAACTAATTCATTGTGTGCACAATAGAGTGAGCATGTCCTCAGTTGATACACTCTCCTAAAGATAAATAGGTGGCTTCTTTTGCAGTACCAGTTGAGGAAAAGTAAACACTCATATGTAATGCGCAAGAATGCGAGGAAAACATCCCACTTCAAAGGTTGGTCTAAGATCAGACAGTTCGAATAATATCTTTGCTGAACCACGTTGGATTATCGTGGAACAAAGTGGGTCATTCTTGCACTGTGGTTAATAAATGAATTCAAAGCAGGTCAAAACAAAGGTGTGTGCTGCACTAGATGAATCCATGCAATAGAGATGTAGGGACGTACCAGCGATAACTGTGTTGATGCATTCGTACAGAAGAGACATTGCCGACGTGCTGTAAGTTGAATGAGAAAATAGCTGATCAAGTTGTAGAACTGGGTAAGATACTACTGGTTGTTAACATAAGAGTAGCTACAAGTGAATGAAGTAACACCTACGACAGTGAAAATACTCATTCTAAAGCGGGACTAAATTCGCCTAAATGTGAAAAACCCCCCCCCCCATAAGTGCCAAGACGTATAAAATTAAGAAATGATCAGTGACACTACAAGCATCATCGACGACAGTACACCGGTAAGCAATCTGGCTGGCAACCATGAACAGTGTCGTGAATGGAATGAAGTGTTCGACTCAAATGCTTTGATTGAGGACCCTAATCAATCTTCAGTCCAGGCTTGGGAAATCATAGAGTAGCGCGGCTCCCAAGCAGCCTTGATCGATTCTAATAGCCAGTGAGCAACAAATTCTGACATTGGTGACCTGCAGTTGGCACGGTACCTTCTAGCTGATGACAACAAAGTTACAAGCAAAGATGACAACTAACTTTCTAGAATACTATCGAGGAGGGACCAATTGTGAATATCCAGCTTCCCAGAAGCACAGCAATCTAAAGTTAAAATGATAAGTTCCAGTGTGGGTGCAGTGCAACCACACTTTGACAAAACATATTATAAAACCCGGTCTAGACATGGAAATTGTGAGAGGTTACGGGAATGTGCATCCGAGTAAAATCTTATGGAAACCAGGATAACTAACAGATGACTGCACAAAGAACAAAATATGCGAGGATATGCGGCTCCGTCAACCATCGGAAATGCATGCAATTCATATAACAAGCGAACTCCTTCCAGGAAAATTAGGTCTAACCAACAACAAAGGAGTATAGACACATCCCAAAACCATGCAAAAAGTCACCTACCTGTGAATCAGATTTGTCAGAGGCTCAATCAACTTCTTACCCAATCGAGGCTCGATTGGTGTGAGAGCTCCAAACTGAAAAAACGTAAACAAATAAAACCCGGATTTTGACGACAGCTGTGTATATACTGAAGAATGTGTATGATGTCACAAAGAATACGTCGAAGAATGCTTTCGAGGGAATGAAATCGATTCACCCGGCCTGAGTCACATTTGCCAAACTGAAAGCCATGTCCTGGTTGCTCAAGCGGATAGTAGTTGGACAGCTACATTAAGTTCCTCAGTGTACGACTGACTGGTGGGTATGTAATATCAAAAAGGGACACTAATGCCTAACTGTTGCACAACAATCTCAGTCTATTTGAATAAAGTCCAACAATGGAAACAGTAAAAGGTGGGATATGACCTAGAAAGAATCTACCACAAACATCCGACATGCCCGCACTTCCAACACTCAATCAGACAACCTTGGATAGAAACAAACAAAATGAACGTCACTGATATCGGCCAGCAGCCACATTTCAATGTCTCCAGCTAAGCACACGGAGGGTCAACTGTATGCCATCCTGGAAGAATAAAACCGCCAACTGCACCCAGACATGATTTCATTCCATTTCCATTTCCTTCTATCACGTAAAAGTATTCGGCAAAAGGTCCAAGCAAGACATGGCAAAATAGATGGCACAACCAAATGCAATGTTTGGGAGAGGAACTCGGAAAACACTAGACACACGACTAACTCAATGGGCAGCCGGCGAACAATGGAACGAAAAAGGTCTCCGGTCTGTAATTCGTTCGCATAAAGTTCAGCGCATTTGGATTTCGTAAACTATTTAGTACACCCGAAGTCATTGCACTAAGTACCATAATTATGCAGCGACGGATAATCTACAGGGTGTTCTGAAAATGTTTGGAAATCAGGGATTAGTAGAATAAAACCTCCACATTCTGCCATTCATGTCCATATTTTATCATTTTCTATCTCAGAGCTCTTCAATTTTTAAAAAATCCATAACGCACCGGAAGCGAAGGACCGACATATGAGTTGCACAACACGACACCCTGGAAAGCAGACTGCATCACCATTACACAGACTTTCCTTTATCTTCTTTATCTCCTTCTATCAAACCTGCTGTTGTCCACCTCACAGTTCGTAACATTGTAAAGGGGACATATAGGGCATCACTCGCATCAGTACACAATGATTTAGTGTGTGTAGCACACAGCTTAGCCAACGCGGTTTACGAAGCTGGATATCTCCTGTTGCTGAAGAGCCCGCTGAACAAGAAAACTGTTTTTGTGATGCACTATCCGACACGAAATAGGCGATGTTATCCAACAACTAAGACGTAAGTGGCCCAGTTCTTCATCTCGCGACCGCAGCCTGATGCACGAGCCCTTTGAGACCGAATGCTAAGTGTCCTTGACATGTCATAAACGGCGCAAACTGACGACCGTGATCCGGCAGTTTGGAACTGTGTGTCTGTTTCATCAGATGCACTTCCACCAGAGCTAACGCGGCTACCGAGGAAAAAATTCCACAAGTTCCAGTGTTCTCTCAAGTGATGTACACTCATTTGTGGTCGGAAAGACTTATCCTTCAAACCTGGGCGGTCTTCTTAATTTTCGCTCCACCCTCACTTCACCCTCCCAAAGTGAATCCAGTATATGATTCATAAAAGCTTCATTATATTACCGACCGATTTTTTATTAAATTTCATCCGCATTCTAGGTATTTTGCTTACGATGAAGGGGTGCCTACTGTCCAAATGATGAATAAAAAGTTTATCAAAAACAAGGAACAACCAGCTTAGCATCAGTACTTCACGAATACGTAAAAAAATTACGTACGAATACGGAACGTCATAAAAAGTTGGACGAATGAATGTTGACCCATCTCGAAAACTCAGAGATTACAGGTTGCGGTCAACCATTACATCTAGTGGGTTTCAAAAATACCTCATACAGAACCTGACTAGCAGATGTTCTGGACGGTCAGCTTTGCACAGGCTGACACCAAAGCCGCGTCATGACGACTCGCCTGTCACCCTTAGTTCCGCTAAAGCAAGCGAGGAGCAGCTGAGGTAGACATTAAGGAAGCAATCCGGACGTTTACTGATAAATAAAACGCTCTATAGCAGTCAGCTTGCATGCAAGTAATTTGGGATCGGCATTTGGTCAAACGCATTAATGCACACCAACCAGTTGGTTCCCATTTCTCTCTCTCTCTCTCTCTGCACATGTACTCCAAGATCTGTGTTGAGTCAGCCATCCCTCCGAACAACACTCACTTGTATATTAGACAACCGCAGAGAGGGAATAGGTTACATTCATCAATGCAATCCAACTGTATGATGAAGCGCTAGTTTTCTTCGTGAAACAAACTTGAGGGTGAAGAATTGGAAGTAGATGCATCAAAAAACACGACAAAAATATACTGGCCACTTCATCAAGAATACCACAAAATTCAGTGATCTGCAGAAATGTGAAAGCATTACGATCACTTGTTTCAAAATAATTACAGGATTCGTCTGCAAAACAATGAAAGCTGTTAGCATAAAAAACTAAGGCAGAAAGCAGATGGGTTTAACTCCACCACCATGAAAAAAGCAAGAAACCTACCAGTTTGATTATTTTTATCAAAACCCAATTGTTGGTGGAACTCGTCATCAGTTTGAAGAAGACTGGAGCGAGCGATAAATAATTTTTGGGGTTCTTCCTTGCTAACTCACAAATCACATTTACAGCGGCTGACTGGACGCCTGAAATATACGATATAAATAGAAAACGACAATGAAGTCTTTTATTAAGGTTTTGCAACAGCCTGAAAGACTGTCATTCTATGTATAACAGAGCGCAGCAAATGAGATCATGAGTACTTTGGAATTCGTTAGGCCGGCAAAGCTGAAGCAAAAATCAGAGGCAAAACGCAGTACCCTAGGATGCAGCGAACTTAGCGATCGGAAGGTTCGCGGGTCGAACATCAAAATGAGAGTGGCAGATCAAAAGGTGTCTTTCTGTAGCGCTTACTTGCTACATCAGAAAACCCCACACAAATTTGTTCGGCCTACACTTATAATGGCATCGAAAAAAGAACCAGAATTAACGAATACTCTTTAAACCAAAAGTACGATAAACGTGTTCCTTCTGCCATGTAGCGTTTACCATCCCAGAGGTCTCAGTAACTGTGCAAACTTCAACACTGGTTGTGGTTTCCTCCGAAAACCAGTGTCCTCATTAGACTCGGTCGATGCTCCGAAGAAAACGACAGGTTTTTTATGCTCTTGACTCGTGAAGGGCAAGCTTTCGGTCTATATAACAATATGGAGTACAGTGCAGTATTGTAGATTCGACTCCTGACAGGCAAGCTGACGTTACACTTGCGACGGATGCTGCAGGTTGACAAAAGTTTCTCTGACCTTCCATACCCGAATGGCAATATCATCATCAGATTATCGGGACTAACCCGGCAAAACAGTTTGGTTGCCACATCAACTGGCTCATCAACAAGCATGAGTTCTGGGTTTGATCCCACTCAGTGTTGCGGGACCACTCTGAACTTTGCAGGTATGAAGGGCACGCCGAATCGAGGCAGAATTATTTGGCTTATTTAATACTGCTTGCATTTCGAAAAGCTATGTCATCCGCGTACTCGATATATGTGACCGAACCCCATAGGTGTACTTCAGTTGTCATGACCACCGAAGATCAACAGTCAAAGGCAGCTTTCAACTTAAGAGAGCTGTTAAGGAATCTAGGAGGACTAACTAACTGATTATTCATGGGAAAAAATTAGCTAGATTTACAAGTATCTGTCTCTCAGCTGTGTTCAGTCAACCTACGAAAATGACACCCGAGCACACTTCGGGTGCCACAACTACCAGGTTAATCCCACGTTGCCCGTAACTTAATATTAGCGTACCGCCTCTAAAGATGGGGAAGACTTTTGAGGCGCCTACTGTGCAAGCACTCTCTCCTCATTTCATAAACCACCAGCAAGGTTACCGGAGGCAACTTGTCTTCTGTGAAGAAAACTGCACAAAATACACCTGAAATTGGTATGTTTCTCACTTTGAAAGCGGCTGTAGCACTAAACCTTCCTTAAACGTGCTCGACCCGTCATCCCCATTGCCTTTCCCGAGAATGAACCAGTATACTGTCTTCCTCACTTACTGTCCCACTAACCGGTGTTTTCTGACGGTCGATCGATCGAACTAAGTGGTTTAAGGTACATATGCTTCCGGTAGCTAAGCTCTTCTCCAGCTTTCAGAAATCTTAAATGTCCAGAAGAACGCTGTTACCCTTTGACCTGTTCAATAATCTGTGTTTGGGAGGTCTACATGAAGTCTCGTTTACCTATACTGGTGTGGATATCCCAGCAATAATCACGAAACTGAGTTGTCACCTGATCGTAGCAGAGGAGTTGGACAAACAGCCTTAAATGTCGAGAAAACCTCTCCTTACATTTTGCCATATCTCATCCACAAGCTTATTATTAGCTCAGATCAAAACTGCCGCGATATGGTGGCTCTCCAAAGATGATAGTTTGACACATTTTTTCGGTTGTCGAAGTATTAATTTCAAGCAAGCTACCAGACACGTTCGCAATATAGCGTGAAAATGCGCGTGCCGCAGAAGCAACAACAGTTGGTCATTGGCTTGTTCGCTGAGCTAGGCAATTTGGTTGTGCGCAACCACTAGCCCACCGCTAGGCACCATTACACTCCCCCCCCATAGCGCACTGATGATGTAACCTCGATTGGTGACGAAACGTTTGCAATCAAATTACCCAGCTCACCGAACAAGCCAACGACCATCTACGCTACCTGAGCTACCAACATTTTCCTCCATAGAGTAACAACAGTCTTGAACGGCAGCACCCCACCGACAGCTGATGGTGACTTAATCCAACGGGATCCACGGTTGATTCGGAGGTTGAGTCGAAGGTCATCACGTTAGAGCGAGTTATCGTTGGCGTCTCCCTAGCTGTCACGACTTTCGAAGTTGCTCAAAAAGGTGAATGTTCTATTATGAACAACAGAAAATCAAAATGTCCTCAGAACAAGTGGACGTAAACAAACAGTGGGGAAAACACCAACCGTTAACTGCAAAATACCGCAGTAGCTGAGCCTGTCTGGTGCAACATAACCCGACTGTTGCATTCATGGTGGGAATCGCCGTGAAACTGAAGTCGATGTATGAAGTTCGCTCGAAAGTGATTCATGTTTTTCTTTATCATCTATTGGTGAAACGACTTTACTCCTAGGGAACTGACAACCAGAACCATAAACCCGTGTGGCGACAGGTTGCTGGAAAATAATACGGACTTTCGTCGACTATTACATTACCAGTTCAACATACTGATAAATTTACGTCAAAAAGCACCACAAAATGTTCCTTTAGAACATGAGCCGGAAGTATATCAGTATGCCTTCAAGTTTTCAAGCCATTTCCAGAAAACCGATTTTGATGTAAAACGTAAACTACACGAGGAATGGGTGGGATTTCACGCATGCTTTCATTGATCACACTCCAATTTAAAAGGATATGCGTTCGCGCGGCTCGGCTACATAACGGCGAGCTGACAATATTACCCTGATTGGTAACGGAACGTTGGCAACCAAACTACCTAGCTCAAAGAACAACCGAGCGGTCATCTAAACGATCTCAGCTGTCAATGCCCTAGTAATAGAAGGAAAGCCTTATGTCAGTTCGTGGTTCGAAGCTCCCGAGCTGGCGCTTTCGGCAAAAGAACGACGAAAGGTCACAACGTGTAGTAAACGCCCAAAACCAGGTAAAAAAACACGTACAGTACATCTTATTTAAAGTGTGTGACGCGATGACATTCTGGAAACTCCGACATCCACTGGATGCGGTATTGGCAACTGGCATCTGATGGATACTGAGCCATGATTGGCTGTTGGGTCCACAATTTCGACCACCCCAGCCCACCCAAATGCTGGACCGGCAAACCGCCCGGTCTTTTGGCCAATCGCGTGCGGTTTAGACTTCTTGGCTTTAGCGGCAGCTGTGAGCGATAAAGCGGTTTTGCAGCAGAATTCCGCCCAACAGTCTTCCTTAATGCCCGTTCACAAATTTAACGCATGAGAGCATGTCAGTGGTTTGTATTTGTGCGTCGGGAGCACAAGCCGACTACCACCAGGGTCCTACTGCGGCTTCACTAATGCTTACATATGAAGGAGAAAATCAGTGTTTAACGGTCTCCTGCCGCACAGAAGGAATGCTGTGAAAGGCATGAGTTGAGTCAACTGGCTAGTTGGACCACGATATGGACCAATAGGGAATAGATGTACAAACTAGGTTAAAAAAAAGACAGGATATAACGAACAATCAGAGACAGAAATCTTTGCGATTATCGTGTACGCGGAGCCTTTTGCCCGCAGTTCAATGAACACGGGATGAACCGGTGAGCTAGAACGAACAAAAAACGGAGTAGCGACTGGAAGGCTGAGAGGAGAGACGAGACTGTGTAGCAAATTTTCCAGGTTTCAATAAATGTACTCACCGGGGTCAGGGTCTTCTAGTTTCTCTTTTAGACGAGGGAAACAGATGCGTAGGGCCTCTGGATGATTGAGAAAAACCTTATATAGTAGAAGCACTGCCTTCTTCCGTAAATACGGCTTGGTCGAATTTGTCTGTAGGGGGGACAGTAAGATCATAGCAATGTTTGGATGTGAATGCACCGCACTATCATAATATCACACTGAATGAAAATTTGGGCTCGAAGCAACAACTGATGTTGTAGGACAGTCAGTGAGAAGACACAGTAGGTCTAAATTACTAAAAACGCGTTTAAAGAATACTTCTGCAAGCTTTCAATTTTCGTATTTTGTGGGATGTTCGATCACGTTTATGACCGTCAGCGTGAAGAATTTGCTAACCACGGACCCAGATATTTCCTTTATGGAAGACTCTCCTCGAGGGAGAATGCTGCGATCCACTGCCTCATGATACGCCACTCTTGACCATTTTTCTTAGGGCTCCGAAATACGTTGCAACAAGTTCTCCAGCCCTTTCACCATTCCTTACGAGAGAATCTCTTTCACGTAGCTATTTAGCTTTTAGGCAACGGTATCTAAAGGGACTGATTATTCCGAAAGAGAGGCACCAGGAGGTGAGACACGCCAGTTCGAACTCTGGTACTTCTGCCGGAATCGTCTCACGCAAAGCAAAGCAGTTATCCTGTTCCCTTGTGACCAGATATTCGTGTCTGAAAATCGGTGGTTCCGCAAGGGTCGTGGGTTGTTGACCAACCAAGCAGTTATGACATTCTGATAATAGTTGATATGACAGAGCACCATTTCTGCTGCGTCCATCAGTCACAACACTTGTCGCTCACATCCGGAATGTACACGGGCACAGAACATTCAGCCTGAACTCACAAGTTCAATCGGTATATGGGGACAGACATATTGGTCCATAAGAAGTAGGCAGACATCATAAGCGACAAGTAATAGATTAAGGAAACTAAGCGAATGGGGCCAGCGGTACGTTGTGAAAATTCGCTGATGAGTAAACATAGTCCAAGTGACCGAGATAAACCGAACGCACGACGATCGATTAGGCGACCACAGTATTTTCTAGCATTCTACTACTGTTATCGGTGCGATGTCACAATGCATTGTTCAATTCACCCAATACCGCAGTGGAATAGATGCCATTGGATGTAGAAGCTAGTTTAATCCCGTTTATTAGCTATATATAAACCATACAGCAAGAGTACACAGAAAGAAATTTCTGAACATGGGTTGATCGACGACAGAGGCATAATCATTATTTCCCAAAAGGCTCGCAGTTGTATAACACGACATGTCTATCTATGCACCCAATATCCTACGTACTATATCCTCTCTAGTAAGCAGGAATAGAAAGGTATGCATATTTTGCGCCAGCACCACAATTTGCGTTGGGTGATAAGCTCGCCTGTCGTTGAAGTATTTTCAGACTAAGAGGGAGCCTATCCGAAGCTGTGATTCAGTGCCTCGCTCTGTAAAATAATGTACTAAAAGGCACATGTTTGTAGTGTATGGAAAGTTTGGGTGTCACCAAGTCCAAGTGGACTTGCGGTAAAATGAACAGCTTACTGTTTGATCTGGCCACATCTACGAAAGAAAAAACTAAAATAAATGAAGCTTCAATGACTAGGAAATTGAATGGATTCGAAAACGAGTTAGAAAAACCGGAAGACGTTATCTAGCCACGGGCCGTCCGCCGTAGGACGTTGCCAATCACCGTGTCGGAACGGAGAAACCAATGAACCAGTGTGTGACTCGAACGTTCGGCGACGGTAACTGCCTGAACCGCCTTCTCTAGGTTCGGAGAAGGACCTCAACAACGAGCTACTTGGTCGAAGTCAGTGTACATCCAGCGGACCCAGCTAACTGACCTAGCAAAGCTTCCAGCTGAAAATTCACCCGAACTTAAGGTCACCGCTTTGCTACTAGAAGCTTAGGAAGTACCGTGGGTCTGCTCTATTATTAATGTCTATCTCGCATTCTCGTCAACTTCAACATCATTTACTAATTAATTCAGTCTCGTTGAATTCACCAAGATGTCTTTCGGGTCCAAACCGTCACCCTCTACCCCCTCGCCCTTGCTCGCCCTGCATCACACTCAGCTGCAGCTTCTGCACGTCCGAGTTCAGTTACAACCCTAAACACTTCGAAGTCTGTTTTCAAACCCCGAAAGCCTGTCTACTTAGCCACATTCAATGATCGCACACTGAAGCAAGCAGGTCAACAGGTAGCTATTGCGCATACACTGGATTACCTTTGTATTGATGTATGTTGTCTGTCAGAAACAAGGACGCAGGACGCAAGTACTGTAATCGAACTGGCTGCCCCCTCGCTCTCTTCCAGGTTCCGACTGCGCACCTCTGGTGATGCAGAGGCCGCTGCAGCTGGATATGCTGGGGTGGGTATTGTATTGAGCGAACGAGCGGAAGCGTCTCTGCTTGATTGGATACCCGT
>NW_008751722.1:1836927-1844909 GCF_000715545.1 Opisthorchis viverrini | reverse complement strand
CGCCACCACAACTCCACCCGGCGCATCATCCGACGCCAGGTGAAACAGAGTGTCCGCGCAGACCGAGAAGCTTGGTGGACCCGAAAGGTCGAAGAAGCGGAAGATGCAAAGAATGCTAGACGAACCTTATGGTTGTAGGGCAGTGAAGCATCAGTGCCAACACTGATGTTGCTGCTGCTGCTGCCTCTACCCGCAAGCTCTCAGTGAACGATATATTCGCCAACCAACTCCACTATGTTCGGCGATGTACAGAAAGACATCATGGCCGTTTCCCTTTGTGGGAGCGAACGCCAGGATCACTGTTCACAATATGCTGCACCAAATAAGTTAAAAGGTCAAAACTGATAAGTGTGCAGTCGGGTGGAAATGCCTGTTCTTGGCTGGATACATGTTGATAGCCGTCTCTGCGCGATTCATTTTGCAACGTCTGTGAGAAGATCGCAAGAAAGTGAGGTTGGTGGTGCATTGTTTACTGCCTACTTACACTCCAACAGATTGTAGCTCTGAATATGCCAACGACGGCTTCTACTGCGCTTTAGGTGATCATTGGGGTGAGATAGCTCAAGTGGTTAGAGCACGAATTTACTGACCGGAAGTTCCGTGGTTTGAACCCTGTCTAGGCTTGGGCAGCCTGACAAGATCCCAGCCCTCATGCGACCTTCGGGTGGCATGGAAATTAGGCACCGAAAGTGCTACAGCTTAACGATTTTTTGTGATCCTTTACAATGGGTTAAAAGCTTAAATATCATTATGGTTGCTGGTGAAATGATCGTTCCGGTAGGTAGACTGAGCTCTAGTGGCGTCCAAATGAATGATCGTCATCGGTTGGATGCAAGAGAGACGGACAAGGGGAATCGTCTATATCAGATGGGTGCCGATCACAGACCATCCATTTGTAGTACCGATTTCCGAAACCGCGGTAATCGCTTAGCGTGATGTCCACTAACGAACCAGTCCTGAATCCAACTACACCACATCGCCGTCAGTTATTGGTAGCGAGGGTCGATCACTGGCCTGCCGCTCCTTCTGGAATACCGGCGTAGACCCCGGTCATCCATTTGTCCGTTGTCACTTTTTACTGCGCTTTTTCAGGTCTGAGCAGGAAACGCGCACACCTCGCTTAGCCATTGACGAAAAATAAAACAAACCTAATAGCACCAGCTTTCCGAGTGCCTACCGGTTGGTCAGACGTGGGATATTGGTAGCCACTAGGAACACAACTCGAAAAGCTACTCAAAGCCGGAAATTGCGTTTACGGTATAACCTAGCTATTCTCATCCAAACGTTGGATTTCTGATAGGACTGTGGTTTTGTTGGAAGCCTAGCGACAGATTCCTCCTGACCGCAAGCACAACTCAGTCCAACACATCACTCAACGCCAGGTAAAACCGAGTGTCCGGGAAGACCGAGAAGCTTGGTGGACCGTAAAGGCAGAAGAAATGGAAGATATGAAAAAAGCTGGAAACACTCGCCGATTGTTCCACTTGATTCGTTCGACTGGTCCTCGGAAGGCCCTTGTCAGTGAAACTATAAGGGAACAAAAGGGCTTTCTGATAAACAGCGAAGGAGAACCTATGGGCACAGTACTTCGAACAGCAATTCAGCCGGGCACCTGTTGCCTCAAATTAGGAATCCTGCCATTCAGCAGAAACATGGACAGTAAATATGCAGCCTCCTTCAACCTTAGATTCCGAGTGAACATCTTTACCCAAGCGTCATTGTGCTGCTGGCACTGACGACCTAGTCTGCGGTGAATTCTTCTGTCTAGTCAGTGGTTAGAGCGCGAATTTACTGAACGGAAGGTCCGTGGTTCGAACCCGACCTCTGCATTTCTAATTTCCCTATCTACGCTTGGGCCACCTGGTAGTACCCCAGTCCTCGTGCTTGCTTCGGATGTCACGGCACCAAGGGTACTACAGTTGAACTAGCCTATTTGGGTCTATCTGGGAGATAACTGGGTGAATCGATAATAGTGCCCATTTTCAAAAAGGGTACTCTCAGTGAGTGCATTAACCACCGGTCAGTTTGACTGTCGTTGTAACAGGCTTCTGAAATTACTAATTCCCAGGAGTCTTACGGCGGCACGCGAACGATTGATTCGTGAACATCAAGCGAGATATCGGCCTGGCAGAGGCTGCGTCAACCACAACTTCGCACTCCGTCAGGTGTTAGAACATCATATGTACACACTGCACACATTATTGGGGTTCCTTGATTTCAAGGATGCGTTTTATTGCTAATCGGCCGGTGCTGTTAACAAGATTTTTTCAACACGGTATGCCCCAGAAGTTAGTGAACATAATCTGGTCCCAATATTCATATACTTATGGACGTGTGTATCGCGAACTCTCGAAAAGCTTCGCTACATAAAGTGGGGTCTGACAAGGATGTCTAACTCCTCCCGTTCTCGTTCAAATTCATCATTGTCAAAATAATGACTTAAACGTTGGAAGGTCTTCAAAACCCCGGAGTTCAAATTGTTGCTGAAGGGAATATTGCGAGATGGTTTGTGCGGACGAGCTCGCCCTCATCGTTGAAGACGAAGTACAAGCCCTGTTGAGTAAAATAACCACCATCATGTCATCTTTCAGCAACTTCAAAGTGCAAAGTCATGCTTCATAACATGCATTTTCTGAACAAACCCCTGAAATTTCAAGAATCGATGGGGGTAACGGAGAATTTTGCATACCTCGGTAGTAGTAGTAGTATTAGCTCTGACGGACGTGTGCCTGGTGAAGTCGGTGTATGAATCCTAGAGGCCCGAAAACATGCCTACTAATTTGCCTCACTTACGACGTTAAAAAGGCATGTCACTGGGTCTCAAGGGTCGCGTGTACTGGGCTTTAGTAAGGGCTGTGTGACTGTGATTGCGAGACATGCTCCCCATGGAGGAATGGTGTGGGGCGTCTTCAGGTTTTCTATCACCGACGTCCCAGAAGCATTGCTGGTGTCAGATTCCTAATGAGGCGATTAGAAAAGAGGCATTTGATTCTATAATGGGCGACTCAATGGCGGAAAACACCAACCAACATCAACTGCGGTTGCCGGCGATTTGGAGGTGAGGTAGATAGCCGCACATTGAAGGCGGTGGTTGATATAATTGATGCGCGAATACACGGTCGTCATGGGACTTTTCATTAGGGAGACTGGGAGGGGAGCCATGGAGTGAGGGCAATCGCTTGGATGCATGAGCGCAACTGAGGAAACGACTGAGCCGCGTCTGACAATATCATTGTCCTCATCATGGACAGCATGATATTGGTGTTCAACACTGATGCTCCGCTGTCCTACAGCCAAGGATTTATTCGACAGCTTTACTGTGAGGAAATAAATAAAGGTGGACAGGGAAGGGACTTAGCGCTACATTGCTACGATCATTCCGAGGCGCCTGCACCTCCAGGCACTCATCAAGTCAATCTAAATAGAAGCTGACAACACGAACAACAGTGACATCGATTAGCAATGATATCTTGCAGCGTCCCCAACAAGGGGGCTCACACGGTTCCCATCCTGGTAGGCGAGTAGCACCAAAAGCAACCAAACGTTTCGTAATCTCTTTCATACCCCTTTAACAGGTCACCTCTCTGCTTCCGCCACGCTGAATCGGGAACGAAAAACAGCACTTTCTTTGGCAAATGATGGTTCGGCACATGCAATACATGGCCTAACCAACGCAGCTTCTGTGCACATTCTTCAATGGAAGTTTCCGTTGTACAACCAAAAGCACGACCCAAAGCTGTCACCTTGTCGTGGTGGTCGGGCTTCTGTGCTGCAATGACCCTGTAGGTTATACTGGCTGGAACTCAGTTTCTAAAGGTTCAACCATGCCAGGAGGGCCAACGGAGAGAAGCCCGACAAAGAACAGCGAGTACTACGAGTAATCGCATTACGAGGCGGTCTGGAGGTAAAGTCGTACTGTCCTCTGCGACAGGTGTGTGAAGGCAGTGGGGCGTTTCCATCAGGCGACCAACATGTCCATATTTATGGAAGCAGCGATGCTGCCTTTCCCCGAGGAAGGACAGGTTAGAAGAGGTCGACCCCAAAAACCGCAAACTCCGATCGCCCCACGGTTGACCGTGATCGCCGGCGAATTATCCAATACGGTCGAAATACTTTTACAACCAAAGATCCCAGTTCTGCTCAAAAGTCACCTGCTGTGCGCAGCCGCATCAGAAGTGAGACTGCGCCCCAAGCCAGCTCGGCACTTTACAGCTAGGTACGTCAGACAATTGAGTCATTGGCTCCGGGAAGGGTCCCCCAAGAAAACCCTAACAACCGCTGTTTCGCGGTCCAGAATCTTGAGTCAGAGGCTAGGGTCAAGGTCCCCGAACAAAACCCTACATCCTCCCACTGCCTTGTGGGTCAGACTTTTGGGTCAAAGGCTCAAAGTAGGGTACCTCAACTAAACTCACTTCTTCGGCCTGGGCAACGGGGAAGTATCATTTGCCCCTGCAGCACTTCACTCGCTGACGTTCTCCCCCATTCCCTCCCAAACCACCGTACAATGCAGTGCAATGAACCCATCTCAACCATCGCCCAGAAAATAAACCAAAATAATCACTTACTAACCTCAAAAGATCTGATTCACGTTGCAGCATTTAATGCCCGTACTCTATGTCGAATCCGGCAACAGGCATACCTTGTGGAAACCTTACTGTCCCTCTCTATCGATGTGTATCCGAAACACGCTTACAAGATCCCACTTCGATCGTGCTCTTCAAGCCACTTAGGACGAGCCCAGATGTTCCACATTTCACCCTTCGGTTATCTGGTGATTCTGACGCAATGGCTCGTGGTATCTACACTCATCCTCAAGGCTGAAAACAGTTTACTGAACTGGATCCCAGTATATGGTCGCCTTAGCGCTGTGGGGTTGTCTGGCTCAATTAAGATTAACGCAGGTCGATGCGGCAAACGGTTTCGTTTGTCGTATCAGCATACGCTCCAACGAATAGCATTTCTGAGACTGAAAAGGACGAGTCTAATCACGATCTGTCACGACTGCTTCGGTCGGCAAGAACGGATATAGCAATTCTAGCCGGTGATATGAATGCCCAAGTTGGACGACTAAGTCCGAAAGAAGCACAGTTAGGTGGTCAATTTGGAGTCAATGCTGAGCGTACGGATAACGGAGAGCGGCTTCTTCAGATGTGTGCACAGCATCGTCTGTTCCTGGCCAGTACGAACTTCCAACACAAACGCACACACCGAGTTACCTGGAGGCCACCTACCACCAGACAGTCGTGGACTCAATTGGACCATATATCTATCAGTTGCCGATGGAGAACCTCAGTTAAGGATTGTCGTTCCTTCTGGGGCACGCAACTGGACTCTAATCACGCCATCGTGTGGGCTCACTTAGCGATTCGCTTTCAGCCAGCACTACGTGTGCCGAAAAAGAGCAGCTCCGTTCATTAACCTCGACAAGTTACCGTAGCCAAGGAGTATCGAGCTGATCTGGCTGGAAAGCTACTAGAAACGCACAGTCATGTGGACGACGGAGATTACTTAGAGTCTGAATGGATGTGAGTCAAAGAAGCAATGCTATCGACTTTCATAGCTATTAGTGCAGCCAATCTGACTCGACTCAGTGAACGCTGGATATCTTCGAAATCAGCAGATGTTATTGCTGCTAAAAAGGTCATACCAGGCACTAGCGATTATGATTGCGCACGCAGATCCCTCAGGAGCTTAAGGAATGACAGAGGACGCTCGTGGATTTCGAAGGCCCAGGAGATGGAGAAGGCTTTTCCTGCAGGCAACAGCCGCGCCGTTTGAACTGATCCGACCAACGGGTCAAAAGAAGACAGGTGTCAGCGAGACAATACGTGAAAAAGACGGAAAAGCAACTCATCCCCTCAATCGCCGTCTTGAGCGGTGGGCTGAGCACTTCCAAGAACAGTTTACCTGGTCTCCTTCAGCACAACCACCGGAAGAACCAAGCAGGCCCGAATGGAACATTGACAACCACCCACCATCAGCAACCGAAATCCAGAGCGAGATTTTAACTCTGAGGCGCGACAAGGCACCTGGCCCGGATGGTCTACACCCCGCGCTCTTCAAAGAAGGTAGCGAGGTATTCTTGAATAGTCTGACCACTGTACTGCAGAATATTTGAAACGAAAACGGAATACCAGCCGAATGATGCTCCTCGACTGTCATTCCAGTTTTCAAAAAGGTAGCAAGAACGTCATGCGAAAACTATCGTGATGTCAGCCTGATATATGTCGCATCTAAGATGCTCTCTGGCATTATTTTGGGCAGACTGATGGACAATCGGGAGCGACAGATTCGTGAGAATCAAGCACGGTTTCGTACAGGTCGAGGAGTTATCGACCATATCTTCACCTTGAGACAAAAATCTTGAACAGCGCCCTGGTACCCAGGCAGGTGGTTTCCTTGGGATACCCCATCTTGATCCTTTGGCTTATGAGAAAATGGGAGTGTAGGGTTTTATTCCGGGGCCCTAATCAGTCTTTGAGTCAGAAGTTGGATCCACAAGGAAATCCTGTTCGGAGCCACTGACTCACTAGTGTGAACCCAGTTGGTTACAAAGGACCGGTCTATCCTGAGAAGGCTAAGCAGTCAAGACCGACCATGAATCAGGAATAACCTCACTATTCCACTATGGTTTACCGCAGCGGACAGTCACATAAGGGAATTTACTGAATCGAAGAGGTTAAAAAACAACCATCCCTCTACTAGCTGATCGGTTTACTTGAAAGGTTACAAGTGCTCGCAAACACATGGCGGCCTTCATGAAAGACAGCCAAAGACACGCTCTATAAGATACTCCAGAATACAATAGCATGCTGGGTTTTATATGCAAAACTAACGGTCAGAACTAGTAAAGAAAAACATACCAGAGATAAGACATCATTATACAGATCCATCGCCAGGTCCTGAGTCATGAAGCATGACAACCCAGATAGTGCCACCCCGGCATCGTACATATTTGCGCTGCACAAGTCCTAAAGATCGTGTAAGTGCACGAATAGCAGACATGCCTTGCGAATTAGATTGGTGGCCAGTAATAACACATCTGAACCAGGACGAAAACTTTGAGAAGCGGACAGATAGCCGATACGCTGCAAATAATCACGCAATAAAAATATGACACTTACTTTGAACGTGAATTTTGGGGAGCTCATGACTTCCACCGTATTAAACATGGCCCAGCTGATATCATATCCGAGCATTTGTAACTAAAAAATAAGCCTATAAAAAACACTGCTGTTTACATATATGAGCTTTGATACAGCATTGGATTTTGAAGGAAACGAGCCCTGCTTAAGCTCGTTCTTTATTTCTTCTAAGCATTCGCTTATGTATTTCACCTGCTATAATAAGAATAGCATGACGGACGTCGTACCTCATCGTTTTTGTGATTTCTGATACCTCGGACAAGATCCTGCATATTTTTGTCCAACACACGTTCAATCGTGCCCCTGACAGCCAGGAGTGCCATCCTCAGTGGCTGCAGACTATAGAGGTCTTCCGGCAGGTAGACGACACCTCAACTAATGCGTGAGTGCGATCAAGGTCAGTTCAATCCACTACATCCAATGGGTGACAGTCAGGCAGTTCGCTTAGCTGAGCTGGGCGTTTTGGTTGCAAGTATGATAGTAGGTGCTTGATTTGTGTTGAAATGCGCTGAGGCTCAAAGTACAATTGTAATCGAATCGCAGTTATGTTTTCACAAAGTGCTTACCACCAAAATGCCCAGCTCCGTGATCAAAACAACGGCCATCATTGTTAAATCAGCGTCTGCTATTCCCTCACCTTTTAAAGCAACACAGGCTTACGTGTGAGCATGAGGCTGGTAGGGTTTAGAATAAGATCCGAAGCTAGTGGATACTGTTTGCAGTTACCGGAACGTTAGCAATAGTAGAGGATCAGGTGTCCCATATCGTTGCGCGGTACGTTCGAATTCGGTTTCGTATTTCCCTCGTGTAAATTCGTGAAAGAATTTTTCCGTTGTT
>NW_008751722.1:1833507-1836427 GCF_000715545.1 Opisthorchis viverrini | reverse complement strand
CTACACCCCGCGCTCTTCAAAGAAGGTAGCGAGGTATTCTTGAATAGTCTGACCACTGTACTGCAGAATATTTGAAACGAAAACGGAATACCAGCCGAATGATGCTCCTCGACTGTCATTCCAGTTTTCAAAAAGGTAGCAAGAACGTCATGCGAAAACTATCGTGATGTCAGCCTGATATATGTCGCATCTAAGATGCTCTCTGGCATTATTTTGGGCAGACTGATGGACAATCGGGAGCGACAGATTCGTGAGAATCAAGCGCGGTTTCGTACAGGTCGAGGAGTTATCGACCATATCTTCACCTTGAGACAAAAATCTTGAACAGCGCCCTGGTACCCAGGCAGGTGGTTTCCTTGGGATACCCCATCTTGATCCTTTGGCTTATGAGAAAATGGGAGTGTAGGGTTTTATTCCGGGGCCCTAATCAGTCTTTGAGTCAGAAGTTGGATCCACAAGGAAATCCTGTTCGGAGCCACTGACTCACTAGTGTGAACCCAGTTGGTTACAAAGGACCGGTCTATCCTGAGAAGGCTAAGCAGTCAAGACCGACCATGAATCAGGAATAACCTCACTATTCCACTATGGTTTACCGCAGCGGACAGTCACATAAGGGAATTTACTGAATCGAAGAGGTTAAAAAACAACCATCCCTCTACTAGCTGATCGGTTTACTTGAAAGGTTACAAGTGCTCGCAAACACATGGCGGCCTTCATGAAAGACAGCCAAAGACACGCTCTATAAGATACTCCAGAATACAATAGCATGCTGGGTTTTATATGCAAAACTAACGGTCAGAACTAGTAAAGAAAAACATACCAGAGATAAGACATCATTATACAGATCCATCGCCAGGTCCTGAGTCATGAAGCATGACAACCCAGATAGTGCCACCCCGGCATCGTACATATTTGCGCTGCACAAGTCCTAAAGATCGTGTAAGTGCACGAATAGCAGACATGCCTTGCGAATTAGATTGGTGGCCAGTAATAACACATCTGAACCAGGACGAAAACTTTGAGAAGCGGACAGATAGCCGATACGCTGCAAATAATCACGCAATAAAAATATGACACTTACTTTGAACGTGAATTTTGGGGAGCTCATGACTTCCACCGTATTAAACATGGCCCAGCTGATATCATATCCGAGCATTTGTAACTAAAAAATAAGCCTATAAAAAACACTGCTGTTTACATATATGAGCTTTGATACAGCATTGGATTTTGAAGGAAACGAGCCCTGCTTAAGCTCGTTCTTTATTTCTTCTAAGCATTCGCTTATGTATTTCACCTGCTATAATAAGAATAGCATGACGGACGTCGTACCTCATCGTTTTTGTGATTTCTGATACCTCGGACAAGATCCTGCATATTTTTGTCCAACACACGTTCAATCGTGCCCCTGACAGCCAGGAGTGCCATCCTCAGTGGCTGCAGAGGTCTTCCGGCAGGTAGACGACACCTCAACTAATGCGTGAGTGCGATCAAGGTCAGTTCGCTTAGCTGAGCTGGGCGTTTTGGTTGCAAGTATGATAGTAGGTGCTTGATTTGTGTTGAAATGCGCTGAGGCTCAAAGTACAATTGTAATCGAATCGCAGTTATGTTTTCACAAAGTGCTTACCACCAAAATGCCCAGCTCCGTGATCAAAACAACGGCCATCATTGTTAAATCAGCGTCTGCTATTCCCTCACCTTTTAAAGCAACACAGGCTTACGTGTGAGCATGAGGCTGGTAGGGTTTAGAATAAGATCCGAAGCTAGTGGATACTGTTTGCAGTTACCGGAACGTTAGCAATAGTAGAGGATCAGGTGTCCCATATCGTTGCGCGGTACGTTCGAATTCGGTTTCGTATTTCCCTCGTGTAAATTCGTGAAAGAATTTTTCCGTTGTTCAATATAGTAACAGAGTGCAAATGAGTAATTGTTGAATTTTATTACTCTAACAAAACATTTGAGAGATAACCCTTGATATTTTGTGCACATTTCTTATTTTACATCTAGTCCGAAACATGACATCAATATATACCGATTGCCCTCTGCAGCCATTGAAAAACCACAACAGATGTGGGCGAAATGGCTGTCCGATGTGCGGGGACAAGAAGCGAAGCCAATCTCCAGCTCCACTCCGTCAAAAGCGGCCTCTCTGCTTGTGGACACAACCGTCGCCCAGGACCCCGACAACCAAAGCCATAAACATGAATACAGCCATCCGGAAAATCCCTCGTACACCCAGTTGGCCACGCCGATCGCCAGCGGATAGGGTGTCTACACAAACACGAAAGAAGAGCGACTGCAGCCAGAAAAGCCACATAAAACTCGCCAGATCAGAAAATTGCTGGCTGGCTTCAAGCTGAAGTCCTCCGCGAAAATGAGCCTGTTGGGAGTGCCACCAAAATCATTAATTCTTTGTGCCGCCACCCAGTGCCCAGGGCCTCACAGAGACACTCTACCGGTCAAATCGCGTCAAAACCCTCAAGAATCCAGGAAGGCGAAAGCTTGTCGCAAATGTTTGATCAACCGCAAATCTGGTCACCAAAATGGATGTGCTGAAAGATCCACAAACAGCAACGGTCAAAATTTTCGACTACGGGGAAAAAGACTTCGTCCCCCAAAGCCAAAATTTCTGAGTAAACCGGTCCTCGTAAGCGAAAAGCACACCCTGAAACCACGAAGACAGGAAGCAGACGACATCGCCCCACAAGCCCTTTCGGAGCCTTGGGCTCAACCTCGGTGGACAACTATTAAGTCTGCTAACCACCCTGGTCACTCAACTTTCGGCTCCTCACCCTCGGAGGCAGAAGAGACAGTGTTGAAATGCTTGTCCACAAACTGCCTTAGCCTTTTCAACAAACTCGGCCATCATAAACAGCCAGCTTACCCTGAACAACCGTCCATAATCGCACTCAGAGAGACCTGG
>NW_008751722.1:1829456-1832862 GCF_000715545.1 Opisthorchis viverrini | reverse complement strand
GATGCCTTGTTATGCATGGTGAAAAGGGACCAGAAAACATCATGAGGATAGATGCCAAAAAGGATTTGGGCATCTGGGTCTCCTCGTACTTGTCCTTCTCACTGCACCATGAGAAATCGGCCCAAAATGCATTCGCCATTTTACGGATGACCCGACGCACCTTCTCCTGTATTACTCGCATGGACTTCCAAATACTCTATGGGGCCTACGTCAGACCGCTCCTGGAATACGCCAACAAAGTTGTCTACTCAGGACGCACGAGAGATGTCACCCTCATTGAGCGTGTCCAGCGGGCCGCTACGAGGATGTTTGCCGGCCTCAAATTCGTGGACTACGAAACGCGTCTCTTGATGTTTGGTCTCTTTCCCCTGGAGTACCATCGCCTCCGAGGGGACCTAATTCTTACTTACGCTCTGTTTGAACAAAGCTTGGCAAACAGGTTTTTTACCGTTGAACCAGCAAACGCCCGGCGGGTACATAGTAAAAAAATTTTCAAGCTCAAAGCACACCCATTCATTGGACGAAATTTTTTCTCATTTCGGGTAGTAGCTGCGTGGACTGACCTTCCTCCGACGGTTGTCCACGCTCCTTTTAGAACCCAGTTTAAGGCACTATTAGACACTTATTTATGCGAATCCTTGCGCTGGCAAGCATACTGCCCCGCGCTGAGAACATAAAGAGCAGTACCATACCCTTTTTCGCTCGTGCCTTTCAGGTGAACGACAGCCACTGACCGACAAGAACAAAACTGACGCGGGAAACTTGGGCAAAAGCGTCGATCCTGTGTATCAGTCCGTGAATCCGTGAATATTATCGTCAGTGTTAGGTAGTTGAATAATGTTATCTATCTGGGTATAGTAAACAAAACATCTTTCGAGCCGTCAAGTAGGAAACAAAATTATGTCTAGACCTGGACAGCTACTAGGAGTTTATAGAGCTGCAGGCCTTCTTCGATTAAAGTTGGGCGCCGTGATGTCTGACTTATATAAGATGAATTTGGTAGTCTTGGGTACTGGACCTGTAAATGGCACGTGAGGAAACAGCGACCAAATTGGGCGCATTATTAACCTGAAAAGTGCCAATAAACAATGCACAAACGGTTACCAGACTAGGAAGATCGGTGCTGGAAAGACCCATCTAAGTATATGTAACACCGCTGGAGGATTACGGGAGGAGCACCAGGCGGTGCTGGTTGGGCACGCATGTGTTGTGTTTTGTGTGTTTCTTTTGATTTCATTATAACATTACGTATTTTGTCGATCGTATAACCGGTTTTTCTTTGGACGCGAAAATCTACAGAAACGCGCGCCAGCAGAATTTAACGCGATGCAAACGTGTTCTCGTGCTCCGACTTTCTCTTCTGATTTCGCCCGCGCTTATGGCGGTCATTCGCGAGCTTTATGTGCTAACCCTTGTAGCAGAACGTTTTAGACTATCTTCAGAATCTATTATATGTGGGAACTTTTCAGAAGACTCCAGGAAATCCATGACTGAACTGTTGTTTGTTGGTTGACCTGGGCCAACGACGAACTATTTTAGAGAGAACAATTCTGAGTGAGTCTGTTCCACCTAACGTCCTTATTATTGTATACACAATCTAATGATATTATTTTTATCTCTTTGCCACGCGCTCCTGATACAGTAGCCCTTTGGGGAGCCAAACAACTACACACGGCCCATGAGCATAGGAGAACTGATGGTAAACACTCCTGTGTGACGACCAAATTGTATGGCGATAAGGGTACAGTTGGCAAGGTTTATGAAAGTATGGTATACTAGTGAAAATACTGGAAGAACACCCGTAGATACTGGGAATGAATCGGTTGTGGACAAGCATGTGTCCTCCTTTGCCATACAAGTGCCTAATATAAGACAAATAGCGGCACGCTGATGCTCATTATCTGTTTATATGAGTATCTCAGGGACCCATACTGCAGCGGGGCTGGAAATGAGTCATACACTCAACGATATCATCACTCAAGACAAACTAAAAGTTAATTAAAGTTAATTTTAATTAGCTTCAATTAATTTAACTTAATTAATTTAATTTAATTGACTTTAATCAATTAATTAATTAAGCCGTGTGATTACTCGGCCGTGAGAAGTGATGTATCATCCGTTATGTTGACAATGAAATGACCCACGTTTATTATGCCCCCATTTGTAACCCCCGCCCCATTTTTGTGTTTAGTGTGTATATATGAACTGACGTTTGTTTGTCCTTACCACTTCACCCATTTGGCCTTGAGGTCATCCAGCCATTTGCATCTGACTTTGCACGTGTGACTGTCGCACGTTGGAGCCTGTTTGCTCCCTTGCTTTGCACTTTTGAAGTCCAAGCGGACTGTTTGTTTTGGACGCGTATCTACTGTCGAGGTTTGTACAAATTGTGAATTTCTCTTACCCTAATAGTACCGTATAGAAACCCAGCTCCGACTTTGTTTTGCCTACCCGGAGGTTCTGGTATTACGCGTCACTCGAAGATACCGTTCGACCGTTACATTGTGGTTGTGTTCGATAAAATCAGAGGTGACTGCCAGTTGGTTCCCTTGCCTCCGTAGACAAAACCGCACTGCACAGCTGGTGCTTCGCGTGCTTTTTTACTAGAAAACACGCTCGCCTTACTGGCTTCTTCGGGTTCCTTGGCTTTTCGTGGATCATGGAAGTCGTCTGCCTCATTTGCAATACACCCATTCGTAACGCAGAACGGCGATGGTGCTTGGATAGCTGGATGAACGCGAAAATGCCGTATGGTTACCCTTCATGTGTTGAATTGAGGCCTTGTAAAAGGCCGTGAAGAATGAAAACGATACAGCCACAAATTCCTCAACAAACTCTTGTGAAGCCACTTTCGAAGCCGGTGCCAATTATCCGCACAATGCTCTCAGCCGCAAAACCTTTACAAGTGGATTAAAACTTTTTACGCCAAACGTTGCATTTTGTTGCGTATGTGCCCTAACAAAAACCGTCCGTATTCACATTCAGATTTTTGCAGCTCACCAAATTTCACTTGCTCACTGAAGTGATCACGCCCCGGCTGAAAAATCCTTTTGGATAGTTTCTCAGCATCGCTGAGACCCAGTGATGGCTAAATAGGGCTCAAAAGTTTGGGCATGTACCATCAACCGAATTGCTCTATTGCTTTAAACCATCAGGGACATGTCATAACTTTCGAAATCTCAATTCCATTCTGCGAATGCTGAGCGCCTACGAAGCCATGCCGCTGGCTATTCGCACAATGAAATTGATTTCTCGAAATCTACGGCATTTTCAGACTTCCCACTTCATAGTGTAGAATGTCTGTGTATAAGGTACATGCTCCTGTATTATTGAAAATCCTTTACTATGGCGATTTGTTTAAGTGAACTAAATCTGCAGGTGAATAAACACCGCCGACTTTGAATAC
>NW_008751722.1:1819501-1826665 GCF_000715545.1 Opisthorchis viverrini | reverse complement strand
CATTTGTAACCCCCGCCCCATTTTTGTGTTTAGTGTGTATATATGAACTGACTTTTGTTTGTCCTTACCACTTCACCCATTTGGCCTTGAGGTCATCCGGCCATTTGTATCTGACTTTGCACGTGTGACTGTCGCACGTTGGAGCCTGTTTGCTCCCTTGCTTTGCACTTTTGAAGTCCAAGCGGACTGTTTGTTTTGGACGCGTATCTACTGTCGAGGTTTGTACAAATTGTGCATTTCTCTTACCCTAATAGTACCGTATAGAAACCCAGCTCCGACTTTGTTTTGCCTACCCGGAGGTTCTGGTATTACGCGTCACTCGAAGATACCTTTCGACCGTTACAAGTGACTTATTTTTTACCACTTTCTGGGCAGACCGTGCTGCGTAAATTGTTTCCAGTTTATTCGGTGGTATTCTGCAGGATGGGTCACAGAATATTTATAGAACTTAAATGATCCTTAATTGCTTGCGTTTCTTATAGAATAAGGCGGTCAAATTTCATCTCCATACACAGCTTTTCCAGGCGCACTTATACTTTCTTTTATCTAACGTGAACGTGTTGACTGACCACCGATTGGGTTCTTGAACCAGGTGAAAAGTTTAGGCAGAGGCAGAATTTGCTAGCCCCCGACCAGGGCACACAGGACCAGTTGTCTGGTTTCCACGCTCTTCATCATAGGGAAAGTGTACAACTTGCATCCATGTGGCAACTGACGTTGACCTGTTGGAATATACACAAGGCGATTCTTAGCATCTAACCTTAGTATGCCTGGAACACGTCGAAGCGGAGCTATTTGTTTTGGGCTGGAAAAACACCGGTCCAAAATAGCCACCGTCCTTCTATACCACTAGCGAACGCACATATTCGCGGAGTGCCCTTGGACCCGACGAAGTCCCATCTGCCTCCCTCAAGCTATTTAACACTAGAGGTCAGCATTTGTCAGGGCACTATTAGATATCTTTGTTGGTCACGCTTAATGAAAGATTTCCTTACTTCAGCAGATCAATTAACCCACTCAACTCTCCAGGCGTTAGGCGTCTGTTGCTTGGGAGCCTGACAGAAGGAAACTTGCTGCTCGGGTGATTGTACTCTAGGTGATTAATCATCACCACCAAGGGGTCATTTTCCCGGCGAAGGTAAAATGTTGTCGGATATTTGGTTTGGTGCGTGCTGTAAGATCCGGACGGTTATGGATCTCACAGGACGATTGCAGCTATTTGATTATACGCAGTTCGTAGCCAGTAGTCAATAGGAGCAGACAGACGTTGGACAGCAGATGATATATTGAGGACTGACAGGAACTGGTTCTACAGAAAACGGATTTGGTAATCATCATGAATTAAGCAAACGTACAATCAACAGTGACGCCATCAGCAGGAGCGGAAAATGGTCACTGACGCAGCACGGATTTCTAAAGGCAACAACAAAACGATGTACAAACACACATATGGGGGCAGTCTGACAGCGTGAGTTGGCCGTAACGGCGCAGGGATCAGTACGTTAGGGATGTGAGGGACTGTCTTTCGGTTGGCGTCGACGCGGCTTCTTGGGTCACGTGATAAGCCAGATTACGCGCTTCCGTCTTCTTAAAACAATCTCGCTAAAGGCTATCTGAAAGGTGCGGTACATAGGCATTACAAAATAATCGGGCATTCTGGGCGTCAGGTTGGTTTAGATGTTAGCGCGTTCGCCTGCCGTTCAGAGACTCTGGGTTCGATACCCGGTCGGTCTGCTTTTCCGTCGGAGTGGGCGTTCAAAAATAGGTACGACGAACTTGCAAGCAATGACAGTCGGGCAACAAAATATTAACATCAGTTACTGAGGGATAAACAGATTTTAAGTAGGAACGAACCAGAGAGAAAACTAGCAACAAGGAAACGAAACGGTGCCATATTAAACAGCTGCAAGTTATGTTACTCATGAGTAGTCAGGAAACAAAGAAATTTACCCTTGTTTACCGTTGATTCACAGAGGGAATCAACAGCGTCCCGTCAGTCATGAAAATGTTTCATTGTTCGAACTGGGGTTTCATAGAAATGTTTATTCGGATTACTGCGACTGACTGGAGAACCCAGATGTCGCTCAGTGCCATATGCCTGAGAGATAATCTACAGAAAATCTCACAACCTAAGGCAATATTCAAACGCTGATAAATCTTCAATAAACTGCAAATCAGCATGAAATAAAGTACAAAAACTTTCGGCATCTTTCATCTCATCTGGTACTTTTCGGAAGTGTGAGGAAAAGATTAGACACTTCTAAGTAGCTGGCGTTACCATATGTTCTTTTAACGCGTCCGGGACTAGATTATTACAGACATTGGACGGTGGTTGGCTTTCGCGTATTGATTTGTAATGACACATTCTGGAGTATTCAGCTCATTGCGAGCAACCCAGCACTTTTTTATAACCCCAAATGTGTGGAATACACAGTTGCACTCGGGAATTTCTCATAGCTTCGAGGTCCTATATATTCAACTGTCTAAAAGTTGAACGTTCATTCTATGCCGCCTTGTCATATGCATTTCTATCAACTACGGCTGATTTAATAAAAAAAGTAAAAAAAGAACTCAGCGCCGTGACTGAAGTTATCGGTTTTTGGAAGGATTCTATATCGTTTAATGGATCCTTCAGAGAAGTAACGTCTTCCGGGCGTGGAACGATATAAGCAGAAACAAAAGTCGTTGGCGCGTGCACCCATGTGGATGCGGCGCAAAGCGAACCATCCACGCAGATCCACGACAAGATTTGTTGCGCCTTTTCAGCACTTGCATCTGCACACGTACCAAAGAGATAAGTTTACCAGCGATGTCGTGGATTTGCGACTCACTGCAAACTCACCGCTTGAGTTGGCAGAAGCATGGGAACAACATTTGGGAACATAATCCATGCCGTTTCCCGCCTAGTAGCAGTAGGAATGAATGGTGCCACCGGGTTTGCACCCTTATTATGGCGCCCATCCGCCTAGGCCAGCAACACTGAATGTTGCGATTGTGGTGAGATCAAAGTAAGCGCCATTGCACTCTTACGGATTACGCGTGTCCCGGTAGGGAAATCTACAGAATCATCCACAAAATCCACGCAGGTATCCTTCATTTATTCGCTTAACGCCCCAACAAATGCTCCGGCGGAAAGCAAGCCTGACAACCACCGATTCTGAACAAATCTTTATGAACTCAAGCCCACACGTTGTTGACTATGTCAGCATTGCTTTAAAGTTTTGTACACACCAAAAATAAAAATGATGTTTAATTAAAACAAATCCCAAATACTGATCTAACTTTAGTTCTTCCTGGTTTGAACACACCTTGAAGTTCTACATTTCCAACAAATTTATCCTCCACATATAGTGGATTTTGGAAGAAATTGCGGATCAGTGCCATAAATAAAACACCCATATGGTGTATTCGTTTATACTGGCAAAAAAATCTAACAGTTAACTGTTTATCTCAAAGATACGCAGAATAGGGCGTAAAACGTGCCACGAGCTATGTACGGAAAATAGGCCAGAGGGCGTTCTATCAATGCCTATGCATGCAAGGGACATCGTCCGAAAAAGTCAAGATGTTGAATCAATTTTCGCTCGTAAAACAGAACAAAGCCGGCTATCTAAAAAGATTAGGCATCTTTTAAAGGAGAGTTCTCAGCCATTTTGTAAAGATAACTGCTAGTGATGAGCTGGCATTACGTAAAATGCGAAAATACTTCAAATCGGAAGTCTGTCAATGCAACATAAGAAAGCAACCTAAGATATTCGATCCAACCCGGAAAAAAGTGCGCTAGTAAATACAAGAGGCACTGCCGTAGGAGTGAGTGAAGCGCCCTGTTCTTGAAAAGCAAAAGCTAGGTAACCTCGAGTGACAGAATGGTGGTATTTGAAGTCAACGTGGAACTCTACGAATGTATTCACCCCGGCGGCCTCGACACATGCAATAGTGTCAAGACGCAACTTTAGGAGTCCTCTAATCAACGGTACTGCCATACCCAGTTTGATAGCACACCCGCAACTATTCTATCCCCTCTCTCGACAGTGCCTTCTAGCCCACCCGTTCCATTAACTGCAAAAAATTGCAAAAAACGTCTCTTGGACGATTTTTTTCGTACCTGATGAACTTTTGTCCAAATTTGGCCAACCTGATTTTTTGCTTTAGTTTTGCCTTGCCCCTTCCATAAGTTCATTTCCATATACGTTGTTCGGTTGGCCCTATGCTTTAGAGACTTGTCCCCATCCAGCCTACCCCCTTGCACCTGACTACTTTGCAACAGTGCAGCCATTGAGCCCGCTTAGTTTCAGATTACACCATATTTTTGAGACAAAACTTGCCATGTTCCTCCAAGTCGAATCCTCCCATCCCCATCTCCACCTTTGCTCGTTGCGACTTCGGCTATTTAGCCAACCGCCCAAGGTCACTCATGACCAGCAATGATTCTTCAGTTTTAGTTCGTGCTAGCCGGCTAAGTCTTCGAGCTATTCGAGCCTCATGTCCATTGTTGCCTACAAGCCGGGAGGGAAACCTGTTGTTATTATTTCATCGAATACTTCCCACCGTTTATGACATTGTCCTCTTTTCGCGCAATCCCCACTACCCGCAAGTCCCCCAGTCAAGATTTCTTCTGACTGTAAACGTATGATCATGCCAGACGGTATACCACCCACAAGTTGGGAATAAACATTATTATTATTAACTGGGTCTTTACGGAGTAGGACATTCGCTGACTCCAACAGAGAACAAGCTATTCTAGTGCGTTGAGGCAGGACGAGGTCCATCCGAGGATCCTGAAGGAAATGTTGCTCACGCTGGCAAAACATTTTTATCTGGTGTTCCGTCAGTCATCAAATGAAGGCAACTTTTCCTCTGCTTGAAAGTACGCAATTGCCAAGCCAATCCTCTAAACCAGTGAGCAACAATTTTCGGTAAACGCAGGCCCATTAGCCTCGCTAGCATACCGTGCAGGACGATGGGACGCATTATGAAACCGATCATCTCGAATCGTCTTAGTATCACCAACTTTAAATCCTCAGTGCAACATGGATATTTTTCCGGAACCGTTCTTGCTCGACAAAGACGCTCTAACATATGGACGGCTTAACCTAGGCTAAAGACGGGGTCATACCGGAGGACATATATTTCGATTTCTCAGAAGCATCTGATCGAGTTTCACAAGTTCTGCTGCTCTGCACCCTTGAGTCTAACCATATTCGAAAGGAAGTTCTCTTTGGAGTGGGGCGTTCCTATCAGACAGGAAAGCAGGGAAGAGCATTGGCTTGAATACTCTTCTCTTGTGCCAGGTCCCATTGGAGTTCATCACGGTTCCCTCTTGGGATCACTTCTGTTTCTTATTACGCCAATGACCCTTTAGATGTTCCTTCAAGTCTGTGTCAACTTTTCTCGGACGATTTGAAATATTGGAGTTTCGACGCCAACGTCCGTTTACTGGATGTAGACATTACAAAGTATCGGTCGTTTGAATGGCACCTTCCACTAAATGACAAAGAGTGCGTCCATGTATCAGTTGGAGGAAACTCAGCGATCGTCCTTGTTGTGCATGGTGAGAATGGGCCAGAAAATATTTCTTTTTCACTGAACCGTGGAAAATCGGCCAGTGGTCATTTGCCATTTCTCGGAAGTTTCTGCAAACCTTCCACCGCAATACTCGCGTGGATTTCTAAATACCCTATGGGACCAACATCAGACTGTTTCTTGGATACGCCAACGCACTTATCTACTCCGGATTCAGGAGGGACGTAATTTTTATTCAGCTCGTCCATCGAGCTGCATTGAAATGGCTGCGAGTCCAAAATTTGTTGACTAAGGTGTCCCGTGGTGCTTGACTTCCTTCCTCCGGAGTATTGTCACCTCTAAAGACACTAAATTGCGCCCTGCCCGAGCAAGGTTTAGCCAACAAGTTTTTCACTATTGACCCAACTAACTCACTGGGAGACATGGCGAGGAGTTTTTCAAGCTTGGAGCGCACACCTTTTCTCATTTCAGGTTTTTGGGGCTCGTGGTTGCGTTACGAGTAGTGTACAAAGAATGCAGCGGGTGACCGGCAGAACCAACGGATGGTGGCCAGCGTGTTGAGTGTCTCTTACTAGAAACAGTACATGAGGTTTCGTCTGCCGGTGCGTTTTTGTCAGTGGTGACATAGGAACCCTCTCATGGTTAAACCCGTAGCACAAATATAAGGTTTCTGTGTTTGTACAACAGAATTCCGGTGAACTGATGTTTACCAGAAGAGGAGTTAGGCATCCGCAAGGCCTTATTGAAGCATATAACGTTGTCGTGTGGCGTGCTGCAGCTCCCATCCGATGAATTCGGCAGGGTCCTTGGCAATCGCAACATATGCAGCTACCACAAAAAGCATAGTCGATCTTCGCTGAATGAGTAATGGTTGGGTTCTGTCATAGCAAATAGTATGCCCTCGATCATGGCAAGGCTCCGCGTATACCGATGTACGCTTGTGTTGTAGACGCTGGAAGGTCACTACGGCCAAGTATGCCAGATGACGACAGATAGCGCCGTTCCGACGCTTTCCGGATGTAGCAAATGCCAATTAAACACACGTGACGAACCAATTTGGGTGAGTCTTTCATATTATCTGGCCTGTACATACAAGCCCCACACCTTCGTTCAGCTTTCCACTGTGATCATTGAAGGTTCCATGTAGCTAGTCAATTAAGCACCGTGGACCCTAACACTTCCACTCTGATGTCAAAAAAATTGAACTGAAGTCATGGATCCTATTCGTCTACAGCCGTGAGTTTTCCTACTATACTGAATGTGTCTGTAGCGGTGGTTACTCAGAAAAACTATCCACGGGATCGGAAAACACATGATTTGTCTACCATCCAGTCGACCAATACATAAATAGCTAAATTTAATTACGAAAGTTAAATTCTGTCATATGTTGCGTCCACGAGTGCTATGTGGGTTTTACCAGTTCAGTGTATTATTATAACAGAAAAACTACCTGAAAATTCCGCCCGTAATAAGTGATTCACGTTTCACCTTAATTCGCTATATCTTATAATTACATATGTAGCGTGGGATGTCAGGAATTCAGCGATATCTTATAATATGTAGCGTGGGATGTCAGGAATTCAGCGGTATTCGATGTTCGAAAGGATGTAGCGACGGCACACGTCGGTTCTGAAATGAAAT
>NW_008751722.1:1788889-1817599 GCF_000715545.1 Opisthorchis viverrini | reverse complement strand
ATGGATTAGTTAGGTATCGTGTACCCCTAGCCGCATGTTAGTTGTGTGCCTCGGTTAAGATCGTTCAGCTGTCTGGTATTATCGACGTAGGCTCTATGTTAGTTAGGTATCGTGTACTCCTAGCCGCATGTTAGTGGTGTGCGTCGGTTAAGGTCGATGAACCCGGAGGACTTTCTAGCATAATTCGGAACCTATAATGAAAAACTCTGTAATTTGCCAGTCAACGTCCACGATGTTTAGCAAATAATTAGCGTGCAGCATTGGCAACAAAGAATCATCGGTCAAAATTTGTTTGCACGAATGCGCCTGCGCATATGTTGTATCTCCAAAGGCCATTTAGATTCTAGAATGTTGAGGAAATCTGTTCCGGTGGAAATATACCTGAAAGTTACGTTCATTGTATGTGAGTCAGCCTTTTCCAAAATTCGCGATTATTATCATCCGTTAAGGTATTCAAAGTCGGCGGTGTTTATTCACCTGGGGATTTAGTTCACTTAAACAAATTGCCATAGTAAAGGATTTTCAATAATAGAGGAGCATACACATTATACATAGATATTCTACACTATGAAGTGGCACGTCTGAAAATGCCATAGATTTCGAGAAATCAATCTCATTGTGCGAATAGCCAGCGGCCTTTCAACTGCGTTACACATACAACTTTTCAATCAAACGCAACTAATGACCTTGAAAATTTGCTCACCTAAACAGTTTGCGTGACAAGTCATCATGCGGACGCATTGTTAAATATGAATCGATAGTCTTGAAAATTTTGGCGTTTTCGATGAATCAATTTCATTTGGCCGAAGTTGAACGGTGTCAGTGTGGTGCCTGCTAATGGTAGGAACCCGGCTCACTCTAAGCGGTACATTCAAACTCAATAATTTTGTCTGATTCCATGGAAAACAGTGTACTCGGGAAGCAAAGATGCATGAATGTCCAAGGAAATAGCTGAACTGGCTACCAAAGATTTCAACAAATAACCATTATCTTGCCAACTACTGAGGCAAACCATTGGAACTTTATAACGACCAATGGGAAACGTAAAATCAAATATCATAAACTGGAGGATTAAAGATCCAGAGACGATCGAAATGCATCTGATCGTAAAACTTGGGCACCGGCACTTATCGACAGGATTGCTGAACTGGTATAAACTTTCCACACATCTTTGCAATGACTTTCGTCTTCCTCTTGGGCTTAGTCTTCTTATTGGCGGCACTTGCGCTGGGTAGGACTTCTTTGAATTTCGATACACACTTTGAGCTACATGGGGCTTCCGGTACACATAATCTCAGACAACTTTTGCCAAAGGAATTCACTAGTGCCACACGTCATCCACATGAAAGTTGTCGTTGACGGAGGTCGCTGGTGCTTTTGAGAACCGCTGTCCACTTCCTATGGCTGGGCACTCCAGAGGGTGACTGATGCAGAATAATGAAGCCGCACTAACGAGATGAAGGTTGGTTCCGAATATATTGGGCGGACCAGCCAAGGAGTCCTTAGGAAATACATAGCAAGCTTTGAGAAATCGCGGCTGGAAACTTGTGAATCTCCGCTAAAATGGTTACTGTCCCTGCGCTAAGCTCAAGTAGAACGAGCATGCTTTTTTAAAACCACTGGGTTTTCACTTGGTCCCGACGTTTGACTTGACAATATCTAATACAAACTGTAGTGACATACTTTACAAAATCCATGATCTTTCCATCTTCTTCTGAGTGAACTGGACACAGGCCAACATTCACTTCCTTAGCGGCTGGTTCATATGTATCCAGTAATTGCGCCCTGGACGGGATCTCTTGGTTTTTGACAGGATTGGCATCACTCTTATTCTGTGGGCAACGTAGTCACTGCTGAAGACAGTTACTGCTCTTTGTGACTGTCGACTAGAGTACCATGGTGAAGAGCGCGTTGGTATTTCCGCGTTTCCTCTTGAAGGATGTTCCTTTTAACTCTGGGACCATCGTCTCGATCCTCCAGATATGTGAACAATGCAAAAGATTCATGTCCATCGCCAAAAGCCTTAAATTGTGCGAGCATTTTGAGATTTTAAGTCTACCAAGAGCACATTTATTTTTATGTAATTTCATTGAAATGTTGCGTTCCCCTCAAGCTTTAGCAAAGGTGATCTTTGGAGTTTCTAATTTTTTCACCCTAAGCGCCGGCCATTGCACGCTGGCCTTCGGTAAACATACAGTACACTTCATAGTATTAACAACTATCAGCGCATCACTGCGGTGAACCACGATCGAGATGTGCTCGGCCAGTATGATTAATGTTTTAGCAGGCGATAGCGCCAAAGACTCATTTTAATTGTCAGCACGTAATCTTCACACCCAGTACAGCACCGGAGGTGTATGGGATTGAAGAAACATGAATCGTCATTGCCTTTCAGTCCACTAACCGTAGAATTTCATGAACATCAAAAGTCAGGCTAGCCAATGACTTCGGTGTCGTGCACGGACAGTAAGATAGCCGATTTCGGTCGCCGGCGGTGAGCGAAGTGCTTTGTTAAATAAACGTCAGCAGTATCTTAAAATCACAAAAAGGGATACCGAGAATTTCATCATTTATTCCGGCGTGAACAACAGAAGATGCGATCGCCTTCAGCTGAGTTCCATGAACGAGGATTAATTCAAATATCTCACCTTCGTGGCTGCTCTTCAATCACCACAATATGCAGATATCCAGACTCGGCTTTTCCGTCGAATGGAGCAGGATTCAGATTTGATGCTTCAAAAACTTACCACTGAAGGCCGGCATCTTATCGATTCAAGGCTGATGTCGTAATAACTGAACATTCCGAATTCTCTCGGCTTTACATTGTACGCGAAGCAACTCCCAAAAGGCAATCAACTTCTAAAGGATTTCCAAGCAAATCGCCTACAATCTGTTGGTTTTGTAAAGAATTACATTATTCACACCACTGTCTCCACCGAAACTACGGCTGGAGCAAGTGCAGTCGACAACGTCACAAAGAAAAATGCTACAGAAACAACTTTAGAAGCTCGCGCAAACACCGACCCGACAAAAGAACACAAGCGGGAGCCATGATTGCTACCTGCAGCATGAAATCATCCGGTCGACAAAAATTCGTGACAGTGTGTATCAGTGGCGCATTGATCACCCTCCAACATGATACAGGTCCTGACCACACTGTGGTTTCACAGCAAATCTGGGACATAATTGGAAGGCCCCAGAGGAACATACAAAGTGCACCATTTGTAACGCGTTTGATGGGAAGCCTTAGACTGACTGGAAAGCTGAACTGTTCCGTAACGTTTATGAATTAAATTCAATGATACTTGCTACCTCACGAACTATAAAGACGTTCATCTCTTGGGCATGGATTGTATTAGTGGTCTTCAACCCTTGGAACAAACCCCGAACACCGTTTGTAACGAAACAACTGAAGATGGCTGAAATGAGTTCATACTGCATTTTGACGATTTTGTGGTCTCCATGATTACAGCCAAACCGAAGACTAGACGGAAGATACTCGACACTGTGGCTATTCAGCTCCTGAGGTCCGGCACCGGTAACCCTCTCACCTCTCAGTTCACTTCAGCGAATCCTGTCAACAACCTGCAACGTTATACCCGCGGTCCGAAACATTTAGTCTTCAGTCCCAGGTTCACGCGGATCGTTCCGCTGCTATCCTTAATGCCTAGAAGGGTGGTCGCCAGAAGGAATGCCACAGCATTCACACAGAGGCCAGATACTGACTTGAGGATATGGGGAATGCCCTCCACGGTGGGCGCAAGGTTGAATTCTACGTTGAATTCTACGTATTAAGCACAAGTAAGGTCATAAGCACGGCCACGTCAAATGAACTAACGTCAGGAAACAGATCGAGGCTGTGTAAGGGAACCACGTCCAAGTGGACACTAAACCTCTGTATCATGCCTCCGAAGTGAAGGGCAGCAGAACCCAGATCGGCATGCTCACAGCCCCAGAGGCGGATTGACGTGCGACAGCACCTTCATGAATCGTCACAGTTTAGTTTAAAGCACTGTTCAATTGAACAGCCCTTCCGAAGCGAGAGGTGTCAGGAGGCCGCTCCTCATAAACGAAACTCAATTCAGTTTGATGGATGTCACGCCTGGGCTACGGACCAAAACGTCGCATACCCTGGTTGGTCAGAACGTCAATATGGATCAGGCATCTTTAGATAGATGCTTCAAGCCCCCTAACGGGATTCCAGCACGACATTGTTGAACATTCTGTGGTGATTCTATAAATACGCTCGTAATAATCCTCTTTTGTCTCCATAAAGGACTATCTGAAGCTACCATGACCTTTGATATGACACAAAGGGTGGAGCACACAGAGCTGCAGGACCATTAAGCAAGACGCAACACATCGAGACTTATTGCTTCGCTCATCCCCTTCTGTCGCACCACTCAAAGTTCAAAAGCGTCACCAAATTGGGAGCCGACCCCCGTTAAAGGTCATTCACTTGAGGGCAGACACTTATAATTGAGGGAATCACCTATCTCTCATGTTCAAGAGGAGTTGTTTTTAACAAATTAGCTTCCGAAATTTGAATAACCCATCTCGTTATTGAAACATTAGTGATTCAACTTGTGTTTGCCTGTTTACTGTCACAATAATCGCTTTATCAGCCTGTTTACAGGGTCCCATACTAATCAGGCGCGGTGCATTTGCTAACAGTCGTCCGCCCGACCACTTAGCTCTTAGCACCGCATTTATCCGATTTTTAGGCTATGTTATGATAATGCGGTCGTCAAAACTTGTGGCCCTTTGATTCTGGTGTATTTCGAGAATAAACATATCCGTGTTCTTGACTTAACTCTGAGACAAATACCATTTTCACGGCTTATATAACCACCAGTTGCGGTCAACGAGAACACGACAGGATAAATTTTCATTCTTCTTAAGCTTAGTGTGTGAGAAGACAAATATATTGAAATATCCCAATAGAATTTCTGAGTGCCACCAAACTGCTCAAGAATCATTGCCGAATTTAGGAATCGAGCCTTTTGGATGACTGACCTGTCGAAATCAGTTCACGTTAAAGCATTTGATTAAACTCTTAATTCATGGACCCCAAATTGCTTGGATCCTCATTGAATCAAGTTCCATCAGCCTCATATTTTCATGGCCCATTTCTTATACCTGAGCAATTACATTCCACAATTTATGGTGAGCGAGAACTCAGAACTAATCTCTTAAAAATTGCCAAATGATTCACATATATATCATAAGCACTGTGTGCGTCAGAAAGACACTGTTTCTGACTCAGAACACTGAAACAGTCAGCTCAAGAGAGTCGCCATTTAGGAGCTTCAGGCTTGTACAAGTACCGTTATACCGTCAGGTATAAATTCTCGGATTCATTATCCAGTGTCTCAGTGCCTAAACAAATTTTCATTATTTCCATTCATTGATACCTAACTCGTTCCCGTTATCCAATCTTCTCGCCCTCTGTATATTATGCTTCAGATAGCTCAGTGGGTAGGGTGCGAGACCACGGACTAAAAGGTTCGTGATTCGAATCCGTTGCTCATTCAGTGAAGTGCTTTAAAAAAAGAGTATTTCAAACATGGATATCTGCGGTTCAGTTTGGACGGGATAAATACGACCCACTTACTACAAGCAGAGGTGCGCAATAATCCGTAATAGTTCGGGAACTGAATGATAGGTACACTTAAAAAAGTAAGTTATATTAGTTATGGTCTAGTTTTGGGTGAAAAGTCATTCTGGGTGCGTAGTAAATCAAGGTAAATCAAGGTTATATTAAATCAAGGTAATCAAGGTTATATTGGTCTAAAAAGCATTTTGCTTTACAATGACCAAAGGATATTGGTGTGTGTGTATGTATACAGATAAACGGAAAGATATGACATATATGTTCTATTGTTTGTAATCTGCATCTCAAATGTTGATAAGGGAATTTGGGTGAGATCTTATGTATTCGTCAAGCGAATGTTTGAAAGTCCCGAGGTTACCACAATCCACAACAGATGTTGGTAGTTTGTTCCACGTGAGGGATACGCGGACTGAAAAAAAGTAGCGCCGACAGTTAATGCGGGAACATGGAATGTCAACGGCCAATGGATTCCGTCGGGGCTGTCTGGCCCAATTAACTCGATTTGTTTGATTTAACTTATCGGCGTCTAAGAGGAGACCTCATCACATCAGGATGAGGTCTCCTCGTATACGCCGATAAGTTAAATCAAACAAATCGAGTTTACGTAGCCTTTCACTGTAGGGAACGTTTCGGAGGCCAATGACCAGCTTGGTCGCGCGGTGGTAGATACGCTCTAGCAGTTGTGTATCCTTTTGCAGCCATGGAGACCAGGCTTGGATCGCGTATTCCATTGTCGGCCGGAGATATGTGTTCATGATAATAGGGAGAATTTCAGGCGTAAAACGATAAAATATTCTCCTAAGCATCCCGAGCAGTGCCGAGGTCTTGCGATATACTGATAGACAGTGTTTACTCGGCTTCAGGTTGCTAGAAATCCAGACGCCGAGGTCTTTTTCCTCAGCCACCCATTCCAGTTCATTGGATCCCAGTTTGTATGGGAAGTGGTAGCTCTTCCCCAGATTTATGAGTTTGCATTTCTGGAAATTCAGCGGCAGCCGGTTTTGGATGGACCATTCGTCGATTCTTTGCAGATCTTGCTGTAGCGCATCACAATCAGCCTTTCCATGAATTTCAGACCAGATTTTTATGTCATCAGCAAAAAGTACGGTTTTGCACTGCAGAAGTTTCGGCAGGTCATTCATGTATACCAGGAACAAAATTGGACCAAGAACCGAACCCTGAGGGACACCACTTGTGGCGGCAATTTTATCGGAAAACGCTCCATCGACACGAACTTGGACCGAACGGTCACTCAAATAGTCTTTCAGCCAGCTCAACAGATTTCCCGTCACGCCATACATTTCAAGTTTCCGAAGAAGGATACTGTGATCGACTCGATCAAAGGCTTTGGATATATCCAAGTAACATGCATGTACAGTAACTCCCGCATCGACTGCTCGTGTCCAGTCATCGAGTGTCACGAGGAGATTGGATAAACAAGAACGATTCTGTCGAAATCCGTGTTGTTTATCGCTCAACAAGGAGTGAATTTCAAGGTGCGATTTCAGGGCTTCTGCTATAATTCGTTCCATTACTTTTGATATTACTGGGAGAAGAGTGACAGGTCTGTAGTTAGATGCATACGTTCTGATACCTCCTTTGAATATGGGGGCTATTATCCCGCATTTCCAATCCTCTGGTACCAACCCTTCTTCCGGAGAACTAGCGAACAGTTTAGCCAGAGGATAGCTAAGTGGTTCAGCGCAGTGGCGCAGAAGCAGTGGTGTAACGCCATCCCCACCAGTATGACCATACTACGCACCGAGAATGGCTTTTAATCTAAGGTCGAGGAACAATATGGTCCCATAAGCCGCCGTAATCATTCTTCAACTGGAAACGTTTGAAAGGCAGAACTGTTTTTGGATATATCGCCACTTTCAAGCCAAATAACGAGAGTCCCGCTTGAAAAACGCTTGCTCAAGTATCTTCATTGAGGAAGGCGTAGGACAGAAGAGTCCCTTGGCTGTATTTTTTCAGTAACGCGAATCTATTTATCATCTTTAATCTTGTTCAGCTCCATCGGAAATTTTATGTCAAAAACCGCACTATGTTAGCCTGAATTAAACTTGACAGACGACTTACGTAAATTCGTTCCCATGACTCGTAAATGGTGGACTAAATCCAACCTAACACTCCATATTGTGATCGCCTAGTCCACAGCAGAAGACAAGAGTTGCTTTTCTTTATTAAGCAACAATTTTTCACTACGTCTACTTGGTACATGAGCTCAAACTGCTCGATCATGTAGATTAAAGTTCTTGGAAGCATTTAATCCACTTAATCTCTCTAACCAGACTAGGGAGATAACGACACGGAACCAATGCCGCCATTTCTTTCGATTTCATCCGTTGCCAAGGTAAACTTCACGTTAATAACCTTGTAGTACAATCAAAACAACTGAAATGTTATTTGCCTAATGAATGCTACTCACCAGGTTGCTGAAACCTCTTTGGAAGTCCACAACCGGCTTCACCCTCTTCGATCTTATCAGATACGCGCAGTTTCCGAGTTTCCATCAACGCTACGTTCTGCTTGAAATTGAATTGTTCGAAACTCGCGAAAATGCCCATTCACACATCAATAGCGTAGCAATTGAAACATTTGGGTGCATATGTGAAACACATTCAGTTGAAGAATATCATAAACGAGATTCGGTCTGGTCTCCCTTTAAAGTTAAATTGGTGTGCAAATGAATGTATTTCGCGAATTAAAATGTTACTCGACAACATTCAGAGGAGCGGAGAAGTTCGGTCAACCTCTCAGTGCACAAAAATAATCGCTGCAACTAAATAAAATTTTCGCATGGCATTTGTTTAACACAAATTTGAATGAGCTGCTGGAGTCATCTAGGCCGCTTGTGATTCTGAGTGATTGACTGACAACTTCTTCCAATATTTCTTCGTCCCGTCCGTTTTAGAGGGCTGGTAGGCTTCAGCCTGCTGTGACCCACAACCACTGTTGGTGTTTGGTTTCACATCAAAGTACTCCGGGTTCTTTAGGTCGAGGAGCTTCGAAAGGCCTTGTGAGTGGCACCAAGAGCTGTGTAAACGTTTCGCTATTCCCTTTATTCAATATCCGATTTTGATATTATTATTATAAACTTTTGAGGAAGCACTTATTAGGCCCTATTTCATAATATTCGCCCAAATACGATCAGTGGAGAAAGTGGCGGTCAGTTCACACTCATTGACCTCGTGTGTACTCAAGTCCCAAAAGTGATACAATACGTTCTTTACCTTTAAACATCCACATTTTTGCCCCAATTTGGCTACCAGTAGACGGTGGGAGTGTGCAAGAAGGCATTTAGTTTCACCACATTCATTGTTTATTGTTTAGGATGTGAAACACACTGCATATCACGTGAGCCGCTATTTTCCTTTTTTGGTTAGTTACGCTGAAACATAAACTGCACAGTATTTAACATAAGTAGCCTGATATCTGAGAACTTGAGCTATGGCTACATTTGAAGTTCGGGTTCATGCTTAGTTATGCGATCATGTGACGATAGGTTAGATTTACTGATACAATTAGAGTTTGGGAGGACAGTGCATGCTATTTTAGTAACTGAAGATGTTACTGAAGCCAGTGCTGGGTGCTATCTCAGTTACGTCAGCCACTAAGACCAAATTAACCATTGTTAGTTCAGGCTTTTATTCGAAGGTAAGTCATTGGGGTATAGGGATCAGCGCTGTCGGTAGTTCTGTCTCGATAATGGGATTTCCCGGGGTAGGATAAAGCATCCGTTATGTCTACACAAGACGATACTTTACAGTTTCACTCTCAAAACAGCTAAGGACTTATGCACAGAACTAGTTGGTGTGCGGTAAACATTTCCCGGTCCCTCTTGCTTCCTTTTCGTCTAAAGCCTCCGATCGAGTGCAGACAATAACGCCGCGAGTCCCGACTGAAAGCATAGCCCTAGTCGGCCTATGGCCCACTGAAAAGCGAGGGAAAAGTGAAGTATTAAACCGTTTTGTCGGTTTACTGAGAGTGTATCTCGGATCTCTCAGTTATTCTGGTTCGAGATCAAGCTGTTCTATGTCTTACTAACAATTATATTTGTTGTTAGTATGACAGGAGTTCGTCTGACGCGCACTACTCATGGTTCCCAGTAGGGAAGAAACGGTTATTCCCGTTCACCTAAAGGACGAAATCTCAATGAAAACAGTTATATTCAACCGAAAAATATCGCAGTTTTTCCTATGCTTGAGACAGGAATCTTCATTCAGTAGGCTGACACGTTCTACCCTGTAGAGATCATGAAAAGTGGGACTGAGAATACTAGAAGCTCGGTCTTCAGTAAACTAATCGCACAAACTCTCATGTCCTCAGCTACGCATGATGGTTGGCTCTGAAAAGTAGCAATAAACTGTCCTTGTGGTCTGGGTCGGATTGACTAAAGATGTCATAAAAATAAAGCCGGAAACTCTCCGTATCGGTGTGAACGCCGTGAACACCGTGAACGCAGCGTTTACTCCAGATCAGGTACCAGGCAGTCGCTGAGTCATATTTCAGTACTTACCAGATCTGTATTGGTGTTAACGGCTTGCCTGCTGGAAATTCCCATTATCTGATTGCGCCTAGCTATTTCTGTCACATCAACTAATATGAATTTGTCAATCATGGGAGTCGAGTGCCGCCTGGACACTGATAAGATAATTTCAAAAGTATTTCACTAAACTAATGAAAAATGGGGTGTACTACTCTCTATCGCAGAACCAGGACGACATAATCCTCACTTCTAAAATGGCTTTTGTCCACAGGGATGAAATTTACAGGGAAGCTCGCCACAGTGTAACAGTCTTCCCAGCATCTGCTAAGTTTTATCTTCTAATTGCTAAATTAGCTCCATTTTGATTCCTCTGAGTATTGTCTCAAATTTGGTCAAAATACAAATCAAAGCTGTCTGCACCGGCTTGAAGAATGAGCACTGGTTAAGCAAACTGGTTAAGGTTTTCCTATACATTTTCAGCCTAAAACGAAGATATAGACTTTACATTTTCTTCACAATTATGTAATCCTACGATCCTCCATGATATCGAAATTTAGTGACTCCAATTTTTAATCTGTGACTGTGTTACTTTGCCTCTGATAACGACACTTCTCCAAAAATATCGAGTGATACTTTATCACCCTTTTTCATCATACCACTGCATAGGCGTAGTTCAGAGCATATCTGCACCATGTACATGAATCCCCAGGTTATAGTGCAAGTGCCGCAAAAACCCATCAAGAAAACTGTCAGGCAGTTACCTGATGTAGTCGGATGAGGTTTGTCTGTACCGGGAGGCTGAAATTTTGGGTTCGAAACTATTGTTGTGTGGAGGGACATGATAGATTTTATGAAATCTAACTAAAGAGTGCAGTACATCAAAAGTTTGCACCAGATTCAGAAGAACATATGCTTAGACAAATTGTTTTTGTTAGATAAGTTGTGGCCGCCTGTTGGGAATGACATTCGGAATATCATCATTTGAACACTGGGAAGAGTATACTGGATGAAAGGTTGAGTTCACCAGTATTTGATACGCCATAGAAATCTTCGAAGAGGAGCTTCTTAATGTGAGTTTATTTCATGATGTTCAATTTTACCCCTTTCACGTGGTTTCATAAAAAAAACTAGTGACTGTCTCGTCCTTGTGAATTTTTTCGTACTTCCAGATGGAATCTGATGTTCAATCATTGCCCTACAACACAAGCTACCCTCTCAAGAAGTAGTGAATCCTAATAATTATTGCAACAAATGGAAAGACCTTTACACTTTAAGGGTTACACGGAAATGCTGAGCGACTTGGTTAAAAAGCCGCGACCCGATACGCGCATTGGTTCTAGTTTAGCCTGCTTCGCCCAACTTAACAATGGTATCTGATCCAAACCAGGTGCGGTGACGTTGCCACTGGATAATTGTTGTTCAACGACTCATATCACGCTGAATTGGTAAGACTTGCACGCCTACGGCTTGAAAACTATCGTGTCCTTCGAGGATGTTATCATGCATGGCTAACGCACTCAGTGCCCATTTCCAGGAAGAATCAAGTAACATGCTCGATAATATGCGCGAGCTGTATCTTTTGTCGATTTTGTGATATACCTGCAAACTGATATCGAATTGAATAAGTTCACTTAGGTTGCAGGATAAAGTACACCAAATTTTGGCCTAATCGCCTCATGGATGTTCAACCCTGTTGCATGTGCGTACCAGTGGTGGACGGATAATTTGCAGTTTTTCGACGAGAAGTGTCGGTAATCAGGGCTGGGAGAACCGATGTACCGTTATAATGTGTAAGATCAGTGAGTCAGGTTCATATGATGAGTTCCGATATCTGGACATACTGCGATTATAACGCTATGGATACCACCACTGCAAAATACGAAAACGCGATGGCACACGAAACGACACCTCTATATATTACTATATCTGCAACATTCGCATTAAACAAGCTTTGGTTGGTGGCAACAATATCGCAAATTCCAAATCAGTAGTACCTTTTAAATTTTTGTCAAAATAAGAGCTGAACGGACAGTCAAGTTATACTTAACACTTTAGCGTTGGGTGAACGCCAAAATCCGTGGACCAAAACAGTCGTCATCGTCCTCACCATTTTGATCATCATCAGAAAGGGCGACACTATATCCATCTACCTACCTGCCCTACAATAAGGTGAATTTATTACAGTAAAGCCATACAAGGAAGGATAACTAATTAATCTGGTTGCGTCATCCACTGTGCTATCCAGCAGTCGATTGCGATCATTTTTAAAGTGGTTCATAGATACCTCTAAAAAACCAGCACAAAAGGTGTTTGGCTTTCCCTGCTAGGAAGCGCTCATTTCGGCGATTGGGGTAGAAACTAGTCAAAGCCGACATGTAAGGTGAAGCTAAGGTTCATCTTATTCAAATGAGTTTTTCGCAAAGAACTGGTGAGCATCTTGCTTCGAAATCCTGGCTAAAAATTTTCTTGTCCTTGCCAGATCACAGGTGATCAAAACAAGAAGTAGGGAAGCTGAAAGCCGGGGATGTCGGTGGAGAAACAAATGTGCAAGTTGTTAGTTTCCTAGTGGTCATGAGGGAACCTAGGTTTCGGAAGCAACCGATATTGTTTCTCACTGTTGATCAAGGTGAAATCATCTACCAGTGGCACAGAAAAGAGCCAATGGCGTGAAGAATAAATATGATAAGCTACAGATGCTGGTGAAATGGTTTTGACCAGAAGCGATACGTGTTACGGAGAAGTGGTTTTTATAGTTGTGCTCAGCTAGATATCAATTAAATGTATGTTTAATATATATATATATGCATATATATATATATAGTCAGTCATACACTCAGCTAGTTAGGTACAACGCGGAGGGGGAACCTACTCGGCATAACGGGCAGAACATCAGCGCATGCAAGTGTGTTGGTGTTACGGTGACTTGAAGGTGAGCTCATGACGTTTTCATTAACTTCGGGAATCGTCTACCAAAAGCATTATTCTCGTGACATGCTCACCGTGAACAAGTAGAGGTATCAAATTTGCATAGAGGAGTGCGTGGTACTCGACGATTAGTGCTCCGGGTTTTGATTAAGATTGCCTTCGGAGAATCACTGGTGCTTCGATAGCATGCATACTACACTGTGTAAACTCGGCGGGATTCTCCTTCGGTACCATACCCATAGGGACGGTCCCCGAGTTGAACTTGGTGGTTTTTGTACACTAGCCAACAACATTTGGATCGCACCAAAAACAAAATATCCTAAACTTCGTGCTGAAAACAGGCCTCCAGGATGTGGATGATTTAAGACGTTCCGAATCTCCTGGCCATAGATCCCACGCAATAGCTCTTTTCCAACCACAACTGCTTTCCGTCAGGTACCTATGATAGGAAATGTGTGGCAAACCGATATCTGCGGTATGTGGTGGATTTCTCAGTAGACTTACACATTGCAGAAATGTGGCTTGCTTTCAAAGACGGGGTGGAACAACATTCTGGGAAACGCATTTTGCAGACATCGGAGGAAATATTACCAGAGCTCCCAATTAGTGAACGAAAACCTGAGAAATCTTACGGATCACGGTCGTCAGTCAAAGGATACATTCAGAAGGAGGAAAGGTACAAGGTAGGCCGAAAACATTGCATGGCAGCGAAACGGCGTGAGCGGGGGAGAAAGGCAATTGTGGATTAAAAAAGAAACCGAAATTGGCACCAGAGAAGCTTTCTTTCATCCTCGTGAGTAGACACTTGGAGATACTTAGTGTTTGTTCGGGGATCCTAGAAGAGTTCGATGTGGGTACGGCTGGCACACTTTTGTGTCAGTATCTGACTGTGTGATGTCTCACATACGTGGTCAGATAGTGCGATTTTCACGATGAAGTAGCTAATCATCCTACTTGCCGGGTCGGATAAAAACTTGGTCCTTTGATCTTATGAACTGCCTTCAGGCACTCCCATGGGCCTTGGACCGGTCATAGCTTAGCCGCCGTGTGAACCATTTTAAAAGCCAACAAATCAGGGACGACCTTCGGAAGGATAGGGGACTGCTGTTGCTAAACCCACACTCAAGGGTGGTCACAAGTCAATAGTGAGGAACTACCTCTCATTCGGCCTCAATCCCGTTGTCGACTAAGTAACGGAGAGGTCTGCCAAGATCAAATAGGGTGGCACATGGCGGCGGCAATATGACTTCCAGGAAAGACTTGTGCGCAGTAACCTTTCTCCAGACCAAAGGAAATGTGCAATGATTTTGGACTCTGGATGTCGACTGGATACGGTAGATGTTGACTATAATGAAGTTTTTTGATAAAGTTCCTCAAGAGAGAACGAGCTCATGGTTATGGGATTCGGATGAACCCTTTTTCGTGGAATCGAGGGTTTTTGGACACAAAGACTTTTCGGGGGAGAGTAAATGGCATCTTCTTACCTGGTATTGTGGCTACGAGCAAGAGATCTGCTCCTCGCTCAACTTTACAAGGTTATAGGTCTCCAATGCTCGCTATATGCTGATGGTCTTAAACTGTCGGTGGTGGCGACCACGGATGATGATGTAGAAAGGTCCTGGCAGTATTGGAGTTTTCAGCTGCTCAGCACACTTAGCGACCCTCGCATACAAACTAGGATACATTCAATCTACACCAGCTGACAGATATTCATTCTTGCTGAGCGACTGTTCTGTATGGATTGTTACAGTCGGAAAGCTAGGGTAAAGGTATCATGGCATAGGTTTGGAAAGCCTAAGATGAGCTCATGCTGCCAGAAAACGAACATATCGATTTGTAAGAGGTGGTTTCACCAATAGGTACCGAGTAAACGTTGCGCTACCAAAACTCTGTGGAAAAATAAACGAGTAATGGTTCAGAATTATAAAATCAGTCAGTCAATGTAGAAAAAAGCAGATCTCAGAATGTCAACATTGTTCACTTATCCCAGCTCCGCCAGCATCGTTCAAAACCTGCACGCCGGACATGATTTCCAATAGAAACAGTCTAGATTCAGATGGCCAGAAAAGCTCAGGTGTGAATTGATAACACTCTTGAAAGGTAGGATATTTCGAAAGAACACATCAGAACTAAAGCTATTCAGGCACAATTGTACGACTTCATCCGACAATTACCACGGACGGATACAGACTTGGTTTATTGTTGAACGGAGGAATTGTGTGATAATGTAGACGGTAGAGTTTCCAAAACTACGCACCGTAAGGATAAACAGGGAAACAGGAGATAAGTTGGATCGCAGGGGAAATTTCCAGCCACTGCAGGCCAGCTCATATCAAGCAAACTGCTTCGATTCATCTACGTGCAGACTTCGGACACAAACTTTTAACGGAAATACGGTTGAAGAAAAAGCTAAGCGTAGCTTAGACTGACAGTGTACTGCATCGGACGACTTATCGCCCTAGGACGCCTGAAAACCCTGCCAGAATCCTGGTGTGATTACATTGGGTTGCAAACAAAAAAACGGTAACGCATCCGCCTTCGCCTGAAACAATAGGAAGAACTGTGGTTGCTGCCGTTTCAAGTTTAACTTGTTACCGAGATGCCTGACAGTTTGTCGTACCATACTTCGTGCTCTGTGGTTAAAGCACAGGACAAAACTTGAAACTTGTTTTGTAAAAAACACTGATCCTATGTGATACTGAGGCAGATTTGGATAAGATCAGAAAGTTCGAAGAAGTGATAAAGACTGGTGTGAAATAAAGCAAAAGGTTAAAACATAAAAGAGCTGTTGATGAGAATTTATTAACCGTAGTTTCAATCACTTCCTGTTTCGATCAAGATAGCTCGCACATTTAAGAGAAGTGATGTAGCACCATGCTCATAGCATTACGTTAACTCAGATGGAAACAGCCCCTAGTTCACAAACTGTTGAGATACCGGCTAAAACAAACTTTGAGTGTAGCTATTGTATTCACAAAATAGCATGGTTTGAACAAATGGTTAGACTGAGAAACCAGAACTTATCATGAGATTCGTCACTTGGAATTCTAGTGTCTTCTGAGTTAGAAGGGTTAGAATGTTATCATCACGATATAGATGAATGAATTTATCCCAAATCAAATTTTACTTAAGTAATTTCACCCAAGAAGAAGTTATGAAACGTTTCACAACCAAGAAAAGCCATTCGTTGTTTTCAAGGTGACAAGGGCACTCAGTGATAAGCGGCTTTCGACGATAAGTTCCACTGAATCCCTCATCTGTTTCATTCTCTCTCCTGTATCACTGAGCCAGAACTCAACGATAACACGTCCTTATACGGTCTCAGGGCTATTTGCAGCTGTGGCAGTAGGAACAGAAAAATTCAAGATGGTCACGTGATACGCATGAATTCCCAACATAACGTATGCTACATCAGCGTTCAGCTGTAGCACCCTTCCGGTGCCTAGCTTCCATGCCACCCGAAGGAAGCACGAGGGCTGGGATACTGCCAGGTTGCCCAAGCCTAGACAGGGGAAGTCGAGTGGCGGAGGTCGGATTTGAACCACGGACCTTCCGGTCAGTAAATTCGCACTCTAACTACTTGGGCCATCTCGCCCCTACATGCTACATCAGATGTAAAAAAAAAATCGGTCAGTTCAACGTGACTTTAACACGTCTATGAGCTGTTATACACGTCTGACTACCGTGTAGTATGGTGCATTCTACTGTAACGTTCCAAACTGAAGGCAGCGCATAACAGTTACGTGGGGTTACGTCTAGCTGTACCGCCCGTTTGTTTACCGTTTGTAATAATTTCATTGAAGGAACATGAGTGGCTACATTGCCTAATTAGTATGCAGACAAGACTTCAGCATGCCATAATTGATAAGAGGAAAAATAAGCATCAATAAGTGTATTCATGCCACCAGCGTGACATCGAGTGGATGAACATCAGAGTATTTACCACAGGAGTGTTTGTAGTATGATATGTGCGTACATATATTCGTATACTGTGGTGTGTTTGCTTGTCCACCTCGTCTTTTTCAATCTAAAAAGTTCTTCATCGTCGCTTACTGTCTGCTTTTGGCAACGTATCTTTTTATGCTTGCCAATAGTTATGGTAGCAGTGGCAGGAGAAGTTACTTTGATCCTAGTAAAGTCTGGCAAGCGATCTACGGACGTTATCATATAGACCTGGTTTAGCGAGGTCATATGGTTCGGTGTTTGACATATGGTTTTTTGGGCTGATCAGTTGTTGATATATTTGTGCTTGAAAAGTTCGAATTGGGTCAACGTGTTTAGCGGTACGCAGGATAGTGTCCCGTATGTACTGGCCTATGAAAATCGCCGGCGGCTCCTGCTGGTCCTTGGCATTCAATTTCCACAGCAAGACTGGCCGCCGACCGTATGTCTTTTCTATCACCACCTGTACTGTTATCTAAATGTGCAGTGCTACCTGAGTTAGAGTATAGCCATGTACTATAATCCCGACGGTTGTTGTTCTCTCGGGCGTTGGAGAGTTCGGAGACCGGGCTTCCACAGAATCACCCAAAGTTTGCTGCAGTTTCGCAGGACGTGCATTAGACCTTGTGGCTTGTTGAAATTGATTATTTGTTTGTTGAGACTGCGAGTGTTCTGTTTGTTTCTGTCCTGACGTTGATTGATGCTGTGAAGTTTGCTGATATTGTGGTAGCCGTTGTGTTACTCTCGGATAATCCGTTGAGAGTCCAGGCTGTGTTAATGCATCCAGTTTCATAGGGTCTGTTGAAGTTTTAGTGGTCGTCACTCGTTGGCTAGAACTATTTACAGGAGCCTGCGTTCCTCGATTCGTGTTACAGTTTCCGTCTTGAGGGGTCCGTCCACCGCCATTCGATGACACTTCATAGTTTGTAGCATCGTCTATCAGTTCGAGTGGTAATGACCATGGGTGTGGTTGTAGCATCACGTTTGGTGGTGCAGCAATGCCTGAAGGTGTGTGTTCGTTCCAATGTGGAAGCGTTGCGGAAACTACTCCGGAGTTAGACCACGTTGCAGGATCTGCTGTTCGTGAGGTTACTCCTCCATTAAGTGACCAACCACTGACATCAGCTATTTGACCTTCCGGTCTTCCGGTTGTATTGTTTTGTGATTTTATGCATCGATACACAGTAGCCGAGTTAGCCTCTTCATTAACAGTAAAATCCGGGGCTCTTTCTGTTACAACAATAAGACCATCCAAACTATCACCTGAAGCTTTAGCAGGAGCAACTTGTGTCTGTTCTACTAGATGTTCTTTTGTACTACAAGCTGAATCGTGCACGATTGCTTGCACATTGTCCGTATTCGTCCCACATGATCCGGGGCTTTTGAGTTGGGTTGGAGTAGCACAGTTGGTAACAGGTACCTGTTGCGACAAGACCGCCATGGACGGGTGCCACGGCTGGGTCCCAGCCACCTGTGGAGTAGGATGAACGGTCCACCCGACTGGTAGGGACGAATACACTAAATTGGAATGCGTCTGGTTCCACAAAGGTTGTCCCATATTTACGGTGGCGTTAGGGGACGGGACAACTTGAGTTGTCTGGAGACCGTTCGGTGTGGTCATGAACACAGTTGGATAGACAACTTTTGTCGCTGGTCCACTATTGGTAGTCGGCGTAGTTTCTGCTTTAGTATCATTACTTGGGGAAGTTGCTCTTGAAGTGTTCGACATTTGGAGAACACCGCTGTCACCTGCCCCAGATGGTGTACTTTGCATACCGCAACCAGCGAGGATTGTTGGTGCCCCTGCATTGTGATTACCACTTGTGAGCTGCACTGAATTTGGCTGATCAGTCTGTATTGGAATGGTTGTATATGGTGAGCAAACAGCGTAATATGGTGCCAAGAGGGATGCATTAGGGGGATTCGGTTGTGCGGACGTTTGTATGGCTGTGGTCTGTGGGACCGGTTGACCAGGCACATACTGTGGACAGGCCACAAGGCCTGTCTGCGCGGCAACCTGTGGAGAACATATTGTTAGCTGAGTTGGATGTATTCCAGAAGCTGGCCAACTAGGAAGATTGCTTTTTTCTGTGCTTATGAGCTGTCCAATATTTGCATGAGGCGGATGAGAAACTAACTGCTGAGGAACCAGCTGGCAAGGTATGGTGGCGTACAACGATGCGCCGGGACCAAATGTACCGCCAGATTGGTGGAATTGACCATTAGCTAAGATAAAAGGTACTGACTGCTTCGATGTAATAAACGAATTTGTCGAGGAACCCGTTGGTAAGATTGCTTCGGCCGGCGCTCTAGTAGCGTACTGACTTGGGGACAATGGAACAAATGCAGTGGATTGGAACAGTGTTTCTGGAAGTAGGTGTGATCCGAAAGTACCTGACTGATGTTCGTAGGCAGTTTGGGGAGATGTCCGTTGCTGACCCAGAAGGTTTTGCTGAGTTGAGAGGTATGAATAGCTGTGTGAACCACAAGAACCAGGAGCAGTTAGACTTGTGAGTCCATTAGCAATAAGTCCGCCAGCATCTGCCGCATGTTCGAATGCGTGTGTACACCCATTCTCAGCGGTCGTTGCACCAGCCATTACAGCGGCAGCCGCCATGCAAGCTGTAGCACCAATTTTTCTACCAAAATTTGGTGGTTCCATCGCTTTGATTTCTACTTGCTTGTTGTTCATAGTCACATAATGCAAGCTGATTAGTTTTTTGACAACCGCTTCATCTTCAAAACCCACAAAAGCGAAGCCACGATGGCGTTGTTTGTTCGAATCCATCATTAAATTAACATCTGTCACACGTCCAAACTGCCTAAAATAATTTTTTATGGATTCGGCATCTTGATCAAGTCCAATACCACCAACAAACACTTTCAGACTACGTCTGTTGCGTCCTTTCATGTTCACATTACACTGCTTTGCGTCCACTTCTTTTCCATCCAGAATATGCGGTTTGGCTTCTAGTGCCAAGGTGACGGACTCAGGCTCACGATATTTGACGTAGCCAAAACCACGTGATCTGCCAGTCTTATTGTCCATCATCACAACCGCATCGTCCACTTCACCGAATCGGGAAAAATAGAGCCGCAGACTTCCATTGTTCGTCGCCTGGGATAAGCCACCCACAAAGAGTTTACCAATTTCATTGCCTTCCGCGTCCGTCATGGATACAGTTGTAACCGAAAAAGGCTCAGCGTGATACGTACGCGTGTGACATATATAGTACACTGGTCAGTACGAAATAAAAGAACTACTGACAGGGCCTATATTAGGCCGAACGCTGTTCGAAGACTAGGTCACAGTCAAATCGATTGAGGAAAATTCAAAGCCAACGATCGAGTATCAACATGGGCTGTCTGTAACAACACTGCGTGCAGTTATTGCACAGCTGTTCTGTACACATAAAATCAACACCTGGATTTCTTTGAAGCACTTATTAATTTCTTACCCCCGATAACGAAACGATCACGTATTTCTGCCTTGAATTGTCTGAGAGGCCAACCAAAACGTAATTACAAACAAAATTAATCATATGAAACTCCAGGCAGCATTCAGATGGTAAGAACAATAAGCCGACAGACTAACGATCTTCCAAACGGTCACTGAAATAAATAAAGCATGGAATAATTAAAAAAGATTACAATTGGTTTGATATCAGTCATCTAGGAGTTCAAAATTGTAAACAGTATGTAACAGCTTAAATTTTCCCCAGGGTAGCTACAGGGTGTATGATCTATTGACGGTGCTCATGTGGTAAAATTGGGACTATTCAAACAAATTATCGCATTTGGAATGCTACCACACGACACACATTCACAGACTATCTACTCATTACTGGTGATCAACGGAATGGAATCGATGATTAAAGGAAGACCTTCAGTTTAATTACTTATGCATGCAGGGAATTCACGTGGGACTAACATGATTTCAGTGGGTATCCAAGGTCGCCCACGGTCTGAGTAGACCTTATAAAGCACAGTCCTACTAAATATTGGTAGCCCAGGTTGCAATGATAGCAGTTGACTTGTTCGCTGAGGTGGACAACTCGGCCGGCTTCAACCTAAATTACGCGGCTCGGAAAAAAATCAACGACCGAAAGTCATCTAGATTGCATTTCCTAAAAGTAAGGGTACCAATAACACCATGCATCGAATAAGTAGCTCAGCAAGAAAGAAATGATACCCGATGTTGGCGTCAGACTGCTGCCCCATACGACACTCCTTTACTGCATACGAAACACAACAATTCGCATTCCTTCTCATCTAAAGGGGCTCAATCAACTATGATACAGCATAACTTCATACCTACTGAACGCCTTTTATGGAGATGAGAATGACCATTGCTGTTCAATCAGGAAATTCTTCAGGCTTTATGATGACACTGGCATCAAAGGATAGCTGTCTTGGAGAACTATAACGACTGATCAAATCCTTTCATAGTAAATTACGAATGGAACGCAGTAGAGCTGGAACATCATCATAATCATCGACAGCATGACATCCATAACAACATCTATGACAGCATGACAACCATGATTTATTTGAAAGCCTTATTGTAAATAAAAGAATAAAGGTGGACGGGGAAGGGACTTAGTGCTAGCTAACCACAATCATTCCGAAGTGCCTACACCACCAGACATTCACTCAGGCAATCTGGATAGAAGCTGATAAGAACGTCACTGACATCGGTTGGCAGCCACATCTTGTAGTGTCTCCAACCAGGCGCAGTGGGGATCACGCGGTTCCCATCCTGGAAGGCGAGTAGCACCGACAGCACCCAAGCGTTTCGTAATCTCCCGCATATACCTTCATAAAGTCAAGGGTTGGCCATTTCTGTTTACGCCACTCTGAGTTGGGCACGAAAAACAGCACTCTCTTCAGCAAACGATGGTTCGGCAAACGTAACACATGTCCCAACCAACGCAGCTTCTGGCGCTGGACACATTCTCCAATGGAAGTACCCGTTACACAACCGAAAACGCGCTTTCTAACTGCTTCGTTACGGATTCGCCGACACCAACCCACACGAGCTATGGTTCTGAGACAACGATTGTCGAACACCTGAAGACGTCTCAGTTCCGCTGCTCGAATAGGCCAAGTCTCACAGCCATACAACAAAACATAAAACAAAACAGCTTGATACACACGTCCCTTCAGATTTAGGGATAAACCATAGGTGCCTTAACTTAGCAAGCGCGACCCGAGCCTTACGGATTCGTGCATTCACCTCATCTGTCACACTACAATCAGAACTAACACAACTCCCAAGATACGTAAAACGCTCCACAACTTCCAGTATCTCTCATTAGGATGTAAGTGGCGTGTTCGGTGACTGCACGTCCACGAGCATGACCTTATACTATGTGGGTGCAAAGTGCATACCAAAGGACGCGATGACTTTGGTCAGTTCATCCAAAAACACCTGCGCCTTCTCCTCCTCTTCGAACATGAGAACGATGTCGTCTGCGTACTCCATATCGACAAGGTTTTATTCACAGGCTATTTGAACACCAGGGTTTTGGAGACCCTCCAGCGTTCGTCTCATTATTTCAACAGTCACGAAGTTAAAAAGGAATGGAGAGTGAGTATTCCTGACGGACACCGCTTTGTATACGGAAGCTTTTGGAGATCTCTCCGTACACTCTCACACGTCCGGAAGTCTGAGAATACGAAGAACGTATTATGTTCACAAACTTCCGGGGAATCCCTTGGTGGACAAGTGTGTCAGGAAGAACAGACCGATCAACCGAGTAGAATGCGCCTCGGAAATCCAATAATACCAGAATTATGGGTCGCTCATACGTATGGCGTTGTTCTAGCACCTGACGCGGTGTGAAGATTCGGTCAACGCAACCCCTACCAGGCCGGAATCCCGCTTGCTGCTCTCGAGTCAGTATCTCACGAGCCACTTTAAGGCGATGAGGCACAATTGACGCCAACAATCTCGTTACGACTGGGGTCCTGCTGATCCCCCTGTTGTTATTCATGCCCCTTTTTCGAAAGTGGGCACCATCACTGACTCTCCTCAGTTGTCGGAGGCAGACCGCTTTTCCAACATGCAAGCAAACAGATCAGAAAAGCGTTGCCTGAGGACCTCACCCCCGTCTTACAGGGCGGGGGGTGGTCATCCGGACCAGGAGCTCGGTGGCGCTTGAGAGAACATACGTAGTCGTAAACCTCTGCGGCCGTATGTGATTCCACGTTCACCGTCCAGGGTTCTACCGCATCTGTGAGCTCAAGATGAGTGCCAGCTGGTGGCTACGATAGCTGATGTTCGAATTATTCAGCCCACCGGTCGAGGCGTTCTTCTTTATTCGAGATGGCCGTTCCATTCTGATGCTTAATGTTTTTGCTCAAAGGTGGTTTCCGGGGACCCGTCGCACGGATCAACTGAAATAATTTTCGGGCTTTCTGGGCCTCTTCCATTTCTTTGGCTTTCTGTGTCCACCATACTTCACGGTCGGCTCACACGCTCACTTTCACTTGACGTCTGATAACTCTTCGCACCGGGGGACCGGCAGGGATATTTCTCCGAGATTTAAGCAGTGCCGCCGTTCGGTCTGATATCCAGTGCTTGGGTGCGCCTTGTTGGGTCGCTACAGGTGAAATTGCCAGCACAATGCACAGAGGTGGCAATTTCGTCCCAGTATGAGTCCACATTTGATGGTGGAGCACTTGGAATAGACTCCAGAAGACGACTCTGGTAAATTCGTCTAACATCCGGATCTGCCAGTCTCTCAGGTGCCATGCGATTTGTCCGCACCTTACGCGGCCCCGGAAAACGTAGGGAGAAGCGACTTCGGACGTGTGAGCAGTCGAAATCAACAAGTGTGTTTCAAAACGACCGGCAGTCAGTTGTCGTTCCTACCATCGGTAACTGATGGCAATGTGGTCGGTATGCCGCTGGAGGACACCATTTGACCAGATAACTTCGGGTATTTTGGAAGTTAGTACTGCATAAAAACGGCCTGCGATCAGCACACAGCTGGAGCAATCTTTCCCAATTTTCTGTACTTACCGAGTCCACTCCATGTCGACCTCCTAATTGAGTCTCAGATGCCCCAAGCCTACCGGCAACCACCATGATGTTTGGGCTTTTAGCTCGCCGAAACGGAGCATTCAAAGCGTCGTAAAACTTTTTTGACGGCTTCGGAGCTACAGTCAGTTGGGGTGTAGGTAGACACGATAAACAGACATGTATCGACTTTCCGCTTGTGAGACTCCTTCACAGACATTGCCAGACGAACCGCACAGAGGTGACTATCAACAGGTATCCAGTTAAGTAAGGATAATTCCGCCCGGTAACTTAGCACGATACCAGGCTGGAACACAGGATGAAGCAAAACATGAGAACTCGATATTTACAGAATCACTGCTACTCATCGTTAGTTTTTTGTTATAATATATGTCCATGAAGTAGCATATTATTTTCGGCTTCTAATCAAAGCTTGTTAGATAGCAGAGTGTTGATCAGTACACATGTTCACTGTTAAGAACTGCAGTTCAGCTTTGGCGCCCACACAACGCACTCGGAATGCTGGGTGCGGGGTTTGGTGTTCCCAGGATTCATTCAATTAAGTAATATTAAACGCTCTGCTAACCACACCTCCGATAGGCACACACAGGCGCTAGCCAAAAGTGCATATGAGAATACTGCTCATCTGATACAGAACAAACGATGATGCCGCTTAGTGAGTTTCAGCTTGATTTAGTTGTATGATGCTGTTTCTGACTCTATGTAACACAAAGTGCTAGAATTGCGAGGTCCCAGAGATTCTTCTAGAGTCCAAGTGGACAGGTCAAACCGTCTTCTGCACTCTCCGAAGGCAAAGCCAATTATATAAATTGTCTCTTCAACAAGCCCTATGGACGGATTGCAATATATAGTCGATGAACTACAGTAAAAGCCGATTCGGAAACGTCTGGTGCCCAACCAACAATAACGGTTAATGAAAATAACCTATATTTGTGATGGCAAAGCGATGAATAAGAAACGATTAAATTGCATACACTGCATGATGATTGCAATCCAAATAGAAATCACTTGTAAAGATGCATTAGCCAGCCATCGCGGGTGCCGATGACTGATTCCAAATTGTAGCCAAAAGAAAGTCTCGAACTGAAGCAAACGTAGAGGATAAACGACAGCCGAGAAAGCTTCACCGAAGGGTACACCTAATTTGAACTACAGCTGTGTTGCAGTGGTCAGATGTTCACTGAGAGCATCCAGCATAGCTCGAAGGTTTTGCATATCCTGCAATTCTGGATCCAGACTGGTCTGGGGACTACGGAAAACAGGGGAGACGAAAACCAGAATGATCAAAATCCAAAAGGTATCCGGAAGAATATCCTGTTGGATGAAGTTATGAAGTCAAAAAATCTCGAGCTTCAAACGCATATTGCTTTAAAAAAACGTGGACTACTTTGTACAAAAGAGCATGACTGTCATTGACGGAAAAACTTCCTTGTCACCTTAAATGCGTCGACTAATTCAACTCTGGATGAAGCATTCATGTTGGACAGAGGCCTCTCCTATGAAGTAGATGAACGAGTCCTACGATTTTATTACGAGCTCTGTCAATGTTTTGTGCGGACCGTCTGAAAAAATCGTGCCAGTAAAGGAGGACTGTTCGAACAAACCTACGGTGAATGGAAAATCAACCGCCACAAAACCATAAACAACTTGTAGTGTCATCAACCTTTCCTCATTTTCGGAGAGCTAATTTGACTATTTTCACTATTTTATTACACTGATGAGCACGAAAGCAAACAGGCTATGACGAACAGAGGTTGCGGCCATTAGCAAAACCAAATCATTCATGCTATACACTACCTAGGTGTGGTAACACCAGGAGCAAACATATCCTCATATCAGATTTGTACGTTTCCTCTTGCTAAATGTGCTCTTTGACGCAGAAGGGCAGTTGTGCGTGAAGAATAGTCCCTGACTGCTTGAACAGAGCCAAATTGAAGTAATCAAGATTTGGTCTCGTAAATCAAACCCATCTACGAAGAAAAGCCGAGTTATACTCTGAGACTATGTGATTGTTATTGGGAATCACTAGCGGTGCGCATCTCACCATTCGCCAAAGAAATTCGAATTTGCGATCTGCCGGCTAGCAGCTAGTAGTTGAAGCCACGGACGGCTGACCAGAAGTGTCGTTAGCTCGCACTCAGACCGGATACAGTGCCACTAACAAACTACTAAAAACGCAAGGTACACCATGAACCAATCAAAAAGAGAACTCGACCACGACGCAATTTCAGATCACGAAAGGCTCCACCGAAAGAGAGAATAATGGGCGACAATTTCAACAGTAGTGTGGTCGTAGAAAGCAAGAAATACAGACCACAACGCAACACATTATGATCTGACAAATCAGATTATTAATGGTCAATCAGGTTACAGCTCAAAGCTGTAACCCAAATGCGCACCGAAGATGTCTCCTCGAATGGTGATAAAACGCTTGCAAATCAGTTGCCAAGCTCGGCAAGATCAACAGCCATCTGATCGATTACCAATTAATGCACCCGAGCTACCAATATTCAAACACTACCTCAATAAACTTGTGATTTGATCCTCCTACAGGACGACTTATTGTTTTTTGATATGAGGGAATTCAGGGAGTTCAATTAGTATTTCATCGAATTCAGGGAGTTCAATTAGTATTTCATCCTTTAAGTGAAGCCAGTTCACGCATAAAAGCACAGAGGTTAACTAGTGGCAGGAGATTATGGCTTTGAATCTCTACGGCAATTCGTGAGATGCGCACTGCTGATAGTTTCCAGTGGGGATGAAACAATCAAACAGTGCTTCTGGGCTTTTCGGCGAAGAATAATTTCACCAACAGGACCAATTCTGAAGTCTCCCACACCACCAACAGGCCGGATGCATGTGACGAAAGCAAACGAGTGCTTTCCGTCTCCAATGAAGAGGCGTTTCTGCGGCCCAAACAGCGATTGGACGTAAATTTTCGTAAACTCCAGGTGACACTAAATGACACAAGACGATGGTCCGTAATCTGGCATTTACATTACATTCGGACAGCTTTCAGTTTCTGTTACAATCTAAGCAACACGAGCACATCAGGGGATGGACAAATAAAGGCAATTCAACAGACAAATGTGATTACCAGAAAACAGTGATGAACAAGATTTTCAAGCACAACTTACTCGGATGGGAGTCGAAGTTGGGGTTCCGTTAGCTGACCTAAGATCAACAGAAAAATGGCTTATTGTTTGGCACATTATTTAGTTGACGAATTAAATTGAGTAAAGCAAACAGTATGGCGGCACAACTGCCTGTTTAGGGAGAGAGTTAACCAAAACAATCATAATTGTGAGAAACAGACTTCACCAGGAATGCACTACGTGCTGACAAAAAAAGAAAATCGTTCAGTTGTAACACCCTTCTAGTGCCTAGCTACTATGCCACCCGATGGAAGCACGAGGGCTGGGATTTTGCCAGGTTACCCAAGTCGAGATGCAGAGATCGGGTTCGAACCACAGACTTTCTGGTCAGTAAATTCGCGCTTTAACCACTGAGCCACTTTGCCCCCGTAGATGCTGCACTCTATGCAACGTACGTTTTCTAGTTTATGCACTTAATGTAGGATCTTGTTAAATTTTTGCGACTTAAATAGGTTGAGCTGGCCTATCCTGGTAGACTGCAAAGAGCTGGTAGCCTCGTTACGAAACAGGGCATTGTTTGACGTGACATCACTTAGCACAAGGTTGCACTCACTAAAGAAAGCGCCACAAATGGAAGGATAGATAGATCAACACTCCTCCACATATTGTGCACCACACATGCCAAATCCAGCTGCACAACAATCTAAAAGCTTCTGTTCCATTTCAGGCCAGTTTGTAACCCCTGTCGGCTGCTCCATTATCAGGTCTCTCTAACACGTCATTCGATTGTTGCGTATGTCATCGGAGCTGGCGGTTTGTGAGATAGATCTGCTGTGATTAACGGGGAATATTTATGATGTGATAGCGCTTCCAATTGTCATCTCTGGCCCGTAAACGTATGCGGGTTTCATGCGATGTAGGGTGTGAAACACCGAAGACTATATAGCCGCAACATGAACTGAACAACCGTTGAGCGCGCACACACTGTAATCACTTAGTTTCGCAACATGCTGTCTTTGTACTCGTGCACAATCGCACTGAGGGAGACTTAATCAGATTGAAAAGCTCCTTTCAGTGCCCAAAGACAAGCCATATCGTACATCTATCATCAATAACGGTTTCAAGCGAACAACATAAACATATAAATGGAAGAATTACTGATGAGGAGCACCGAGTTGCTTAACGTGAGACAAATCGAACCAGCGGCACATTTCGCATCTTCAGAGACTACGAACCTGTTTCTCCCTATGAACTTGTGGAACCCACCCATGAATGGAATCAGCTCTGGTTGGAATCACTGAGGTGGATCGTCTGATACAACAGGTTGACAGACTGTAACATTCGGCGATCGATGCGGACACTGGGCACGTCGGTTGGATACGATTCTAATTTAAACTACAACCAGAAATTGCGCAGCTGATTGCCATAAATGAGAAAAATGTAGGTATTCTGCCTCTCTTATCTCAAGCTCACGGCAACGGATTCGAATTTGATTGGCAAACACGCGATGCATCCGAACATACTAATGGGACAAGCAGTAAGCGATGAGACGTTAAAAAATCATCGTTTCGCAAATAGGAAGTGCATACCCGCTAAA
>NW_008751722.1:1773103-1788537 GCF_000715545.1 Opisthorchis viverrini | reverse complement strand
CCCTCGTTGGGGCTCATCAGGTAGGCACAATCCCCAAGTTTGCGTCAGTTGAGCCTCCCATGAAGACAAACTGATTTGCTAATGAGTGTATTTGTCGAAATCAATCAGATCTGAGTTCAATGACAACGAAAGGTTGATGAAAACTCGGGGACTGCGCCCATCCGATTAGCCCCAAGAAGGGCGAAACCGCTCGTGGGCTGTCGAAGAGTTTTCCGCAACCTTGTAAGCAGTTTCCTTCAAAAAAATCTGGATACTGTTCAGTACCCGTGTTCAGTACCGTGTGATGACCCGGTATGCCGGTTCTCGACTACAACTTCGAAGAAAACAGTTAAATTCGCCCGAGTTAGAGGTGTCTATGACCAAGAAAGAAGAATATTCAGAGTAGCTTATCGCTACTGAGTGACGTACATAGTACCTGAACAAACCTTGAAATTAACATGCTTTCGGGTGTAATTCTGTCGAACCATCCGTTAATCGATTCGAACAATCAAATGATTGATGGCGAATGGTTGGAAATTTTTGAGGAGGACGGATAATCATCACATCATTTTACAGGGTTTTAGGTGGCTGGCCTTCCATCTTCAATAAGATTCACTGACTGGGTTGAGACAATGAAGATCACGTCTAATAGTTTCACCAACTGCTCGACTGATAGGTCATTCAGAGTTGGTAACTCGAAACTCTTAACCAATAGGCCATGTGGCTGACCCGTCACCACCCAACCGATAGGCTTTATTATAGACTGAAACCCCCGTGTAGTTGAGCTTTTGGGGATTTGTTACGCGTTTGCAACGCGGATAGGATGACGTTAACTGAGATCTACGCATACGCCTGAGAAAGAAACAGATACTGCGTTAGGGTGTTGTGAAATTTCTGTCGCAAATAGGAAGTGCATACCCGCTAAATGTGCCTTCACTCGTACATGAGTGTAACCGAGTATACAGTCTATTTTATATCAAATGTCATGCATGTTTCTGAAGCAAAGCTCCAGAAAAAAGCTGAGCTCGTTTTATCCGGAACCTCTCTTATCGTGACCTGTTCTTGGAAAAATGATAACTAAGAAATTCGATGTCACATAGAAATGATAAACAGAGTCAGGATCAAACGTTTGAAAACCCCTACCTTGTACGAGATTCCGTGGCTGCCAATAATTTTAACAAACTGAAAGGTTTGATGTCTGATATAAGTAGTATCGGGTGATTTCCAGAGGTATGAATACCGCAAACGGCTGGTTTCGCCACGTTTCAAGCTTACCAGATGCAGAATATGAAGAACTGTGTTCGTGGACACACTTGGCATACTGTACTCAAATAGGATGAATTCACATGTGCTCTCCCGTAGTTAATCCAAAGCTGATATTTCCAGCATAGTGTGCAATTATATCCTGAGTCTAAAAATCTAGCAACAGCTAAGTGGAACATTACATCAAAGGCTGACTGCTTCAATTCGTGGGTTACGGCCACTAAATGAGCTCCAAAACAGAGGGGTTTTCTATGGATTTTGAGCGATCATCTTATATTGCATACATTAAAATCAGGGAGGCTTTGATGAATGTCTCCATAGCAAAACTCCGAGACGATCAAGTTGCAGCAAAGTATGCTGGAGATGTCTGCATTGTACGACATAAGATGGGCCGACACCTACCTGATGGAAAGTTTGTATTCGAACGTCCGCCTCTAGCTTTGATGATAGAAAAAATGCAAAGGCCGTTCTACTTCGAACGGAAAGTTCGAATTTTTTCTAGATAACACCAGACGCCTGCGTCTGAGTTCTGAGACAGTGTGCCGGAACTCGAATCATGCTTACAGTAATGAAACACTCGAAGGCTACTTCCGTAATTCAACAGATTCGTATAACCTGCGTGGATAACGTTGCCGAATTTCGCTTAGCCGAATGAGTTGCATCTTATATAATTGCGAAGCAATGTTGAATGTCATTGTTGAAACAAAGGTCAGGATGTTTATACTCCCCACGTGGTGTGTCATTGTATGAATTATGCTACCTGATGGACCTCTCAGAAGTAACTGTATATTTTTGAGCTAAGCACCGTGGAGAAAAGTGCCCAAAACCCACACACAGCCGGCTGCTGGTTTCGTTAGGCTTGCATTATATAAAATAAGCATAGACCTCAGAACATCTGACAAAAACAGTTTGGTAGTGAGTAGATTGTTGGACTGATATGAATGTATGATTAAAATCGTTGCATACAATTTGGATTTTGAAAAAATGGGTATCTTCATAAGGAAACATCAAGGCAACCAGTGAACTGCACATTCTGTAAAGAAATATCGACATCAACACCAAGAAACCCATCGAGTCTCCAGTCTAAAATTGACTTTCAGCCTCTCCAAACTTACGGCTCCTTTATCCATCGAACGTTAACTGAAAAGTTATACCATATAAAGTACATTAATAGGCGTGGACCTGAGGTTGAAATGCCAGATGTGATTGAGCCACGTGACTGTTGAAGGCCAATCAGTTAGGTCTGCGGTGATAACTGATTGCCTTAAAATAGTCCATTATGCATGAAAACCTAATCCGTTCCGGCCTCGGGAACACCTTCCCTCGAATGGAAAGGTCAAGCATGTATCATCTGAGTGTGTAACATCTGGATGGGCTGTGGGATGAAATCAGCCAAAATGTTAACCCTTTTTACCGATGCACAAGCTGTTCTGAAAGCAAGTTTTCCTGAATTTAGGCGTTGAATTGACAGAGACACACGCAAAGGGATTACCCCCTTATCACAGCCTAAATTTGGGTTGAAGTAAGCTGCAAATTTCCGAACTCATTCGAAAAACCTTGGTTCCAATATTGCTTGAGACTGTTTGCAAAGTTCCCGGTGGACACATACATGTCCCAGAAGTCTTGAGTTCTGTCGGCGTATATCGCGGAACAGCACGCCCAGGGATGTCATAGGCGTTTCTCTCACCTTATAATTCAGACAACAAAAAGTCCCGTCAGCCGAAAAGGTCAGCCGTATGTCGAATTAGGAAGATATCCTACATCGGGGATGATTTTAGTGAAAAAGCAATGGAAGGCAATTTGGGAAACAAAACTGTCAATTGTTTTAGAGAAGTCGTTTCTTCGAATGTTGTCAGACAGTAGGAGCATTGTAACTAGAAAAGCTGTCGCACACTTTGCACAGATTTACACAGGCAAACTTGGTCCTCCAAGACTGCAGAGGCGATATGAAGAGTATGGTTTAATTCAGTGACCGATACACTGGTTCACAAAGTGATTTCGATCCACAGATTGCTATCAAACCGTATCGACCGTCATGCTGAAAGCTTCCGCTCAAAATAACAAGCTGTAGCGATCAGCTTTTTGGGTACTAGGACAATGGACTTCCAATCTATTTCTGTCCAGGAAATCAGGCACACCACCAGTTACTTACTTTCTGTTCGTGACTTCGAACCACTAGCTCTTATTTTTGTTTGTTTTGTTTTTCTTCCAACAATTGTGTGCATCTGCTTTGGTTAGTACAACATTTCTCCACATTTTGACTCCAGAAAATTTTATCTAAAATAGTTAACTCAGTTAAGCCAAAAAAAAGCGGAGACTGGGAAACTGAACAAATGAGAGTCGGGAGTTGGATGGGGATCAGGCTTCCAAATAAAAAAGCATTTTGACAACTGACAAGTGCCTACGACCAGCCGCGAACAGAATAAACAGGAGAATGTAGAAAAACTACTGTTGGCAATTTCAAATGCCGTAGGTTTGGGGCGTAAACAACGGCATGAATGGTTTCTAAACTTCTCAGAACCTGATAAGACTAGCTGAAAATGTCAGAAAAGATTTAGAGTCCTGTTGTCTTTACTGACCGGAAGGTCCGTGGTTCGAACCCGACCTCGCCCTCTCGACTTCCCCTGTCTAGGCTTAGGCAACCTGGCAGTATCCTAGCCCTCGTGCCTCCATTGTGTGGCATGGCAGCTGGGCACCGGAAGGGTGCTAAAGCTGAGTGATTTTTTGTCCCTACTCCATATCTCACTCGGACTGACAGAAGACACATGCTGTGAGGTGTTAACATTCCTTCTACTATCCATGAAACATACAGGTTATAAAAAATGAGTGAAAACCAGGCTGAACGGACACTGATTTCTGACATGCGGAAACGAAACAATCAGTGTCCATTCAATATTCTTTCTACCCTATGAATATTGAGTCAACTTTCTGAGTGATGTCCCTACTCCATATCTCACTCGGACTGACAGAAGACACATGCTGTGAGGTGTTAACATTCCTTCTACTATCCATGAAACATACAGGTTATAAAAAATGAGTGAAAACCAGGCTGAACGGACACTGATTTCTGACATGCGGAAACGAAACAATCAGTGTCCATTCAATATTCTTTCTACCCTATGAATATTGAGTCAACTTTACATTGCGAAAAAACAGCTGATCAAGCGTTAGTTGCACCTTCCCAATGTTATTCTTTTGCTCCTCAAATTGAAGGTAAGTAATAATGTTGTAGCTGGTTAAAATAAGCTAGCTATACACCAGTTGCTGGTCTTGTTGTCGGAATGAGGTGCCATCTAACATGTCTGATCGCGTCTAACACAGGGTCAGTATACAAAGACGGACAAATGCTAGCTTGGCTACCCGACCAGAAAGCGACATCAAGCTCGAACCTGGAATCGAATTTTACCAAGGTAGAGAAAGGGAACCATATATATGTAGAATCGTGTGAGCTACATACAGAAAGATGTGAAAGTTTCACAGTACACACTATTCTACTGTAGCTGTTTTAATTTGGCGTTGTCCCGTCATGGACTGTTCCTCGCAACATGCTCACCGGCGTAAATCTGAAGTGAAGCGCGGCTCATTTACCTTCACGTGCGACTGGATGCCGGATTACATACGTTCTGACTATGGATGCTGCGTCCGGCTAATTCTGGCTATGTTGTGGATAGACTTGTGGACAACTGTCTCATGAGGGAATAAAAATTAGCAATCCTTTGAGTCAGGGAACATCCAGAGTGTCCCTTTTCCCGTCGTGGTTTAGCTGAAATCAACTCAACAATATGTGATGAACGATACCCGCACCGTGACCCTGAAATCACTTACTCCTAACATGGAAGCTGACTTTCGGAGGGCAGTTGATTCAGGAAGATTTTTAGACCGGCCCACAAATTATTGTGGGTTTTTTAGTCAAACTGACTTTATTGTGACACTGCTTGTAATACAATAAATGTGTTACCAACGAATACCTGAGAGCGGCGTCTTAAAAAGGCGATGGTTAAGTAAAGTTAACAGACGCTATTCAGACCACCCAGTGACTTGAACAGATTGCTTTGAAGGGAAAATGGAAAATTGTTTGAAAACAGAATAAGTGGTACCATACTTCTATACTAAAATAAACGCAGGGAAGCTCATCACTCACCGTTCTTTTAGACGTGGTTGGATGAAATGTTCCATTAAAAGTATATTGGTCAAAAACAGATCATGAAGTATAGTTCTCAACAAGGGAGAACCCTAAATTGTTAGGCAACCTTTCTCAGCCTGACAGCCCGATAAGATACACGTGTAGTAATGATGTGGTAACAAAGCCCGATTAGAGTGAGGTTAGCTTGACTGTAAGCAATCATGCCGAACATTCGGATCGCCGTTCTACACTCCAAACACCACAATGGAACGGTTAGAAGACTTTCAAAAGCGATCATGCAATGCATCAAGTAGATCATTATGCAGAATGGCGCCCGAAATCCATAGCTCCAATGAACTTCAGATAACTAGTGTTAAAGTGCGGTGACTCCAACCCGCATTGATCCGCCTCCAACGGCGCCAAAATGTTTTATGTTTCGTTTTTCCAGGGTGGAAGCCCAGTAACTCAAATGTTGCATGCATCAGATTTCGAGCTGTTAAATTAGTCCATGAGACCTGGTTTACCACCCTGATTGTATCACAGTATTGCCATGTGGTTGAAAGGCATCAATGTGGAGGGTACAAAGGTATGAGAATTGTTGGTTGTCCGCAAGAAAACCGCTGATTTTGAATATGTCGTTGTATGAGAGAAAGTTTGACGATTGTTTAAGACTCGTATAACAGAAATTCAAGCCTATGACAATCCTTTGAAAATCGGCACCTCATTTGTCTTGAAGTAGTCGCTTCTGTTAAGTCTTTTGAGGTGACGTGTTGTAATGTATAAGAATTCATATTCCCAGCTTCCTACATTCAGATACGGTTGTGAAACTGGTAGGCTTTGGTCATGTTTGAATGCGTCAAATCATTACAAAGACTGATCCCACACCCAATAAGTGAGTACAACATAGCTGACGTTCGAATATCTTCTCAGATGGTTTACGCCTCTATTGTAGAATACCATTGAAGTCACCGTGCACCGTAGAGCAGAGGGTAAGGACCCTGGAATTCGAACTGTAATTGTGAGATTTCGTATGCAAAAAATTCGTTAAAGTTATTTTGAAAATCGGACCGAAACTGTGAAATGCACAGACTATGGATCATGAAGCTCACCAATATAGAAAACGATCATATACTGACGGGCAACACATCCGATCGAATATGGCTAATTCCACATTGACAACACAATAGCGTCTGTCAACCCCAAAACAACTTCGACAACTTCAACATCGACCCTTGAAGTATTTAGCATACTTTGAACCAAAACAATCGGCTGAAGTACTCACCAGAAGACCATTTAGTCAACTGAGACGCAAGCGGTTTTGCGGTCTGGGAGATCAACACTGGACTTGACGACCGACGGACAGAACAATTGAGTAAATCCGGCTCGGATCCTGTTCTGTCACGTCCCATGAGCAAATGACCATGCCGCTGAGCCCTTGAATGCCGGAGCGAGTCGAGTCCAGGAGCAGCCAAATCTGATACGCTCTCACTAACGTGCTTCACGACCGACGATCGACGTAAAGGCACAGCAGGTGGTAAAGGGTTGAGGGGATCATTTTCGAGCCTAATCTGTTTAGAATGTACGGATGGATTGGATGGACTAACGGATTCGTGCTCCAAACCTTCCGGTAGTAAGTCCCGAAAGGCAAGTGGGGGTGCTGGTAGTGGGGGGCTGTCCGCCAGACAATCGACGAAGTTTGGGTTGTTTTTCGGGGGTTGAATAGCTATTTGGATGAGTAAATATAGAGGCTTAAATGTTTGCCTTAGTTTGAAGAGTCCGTTGGACAAAAAGCAAAATTCAAAAGAGATCTCATCCAAAGGACCATGAATAATGCTGTCCTACCACTTCGCTACTGCTTGTGACATACTCATATTCAAGAGGAACGGCAGCTAATGGCTGTTGTACGCTCAAGGTACACTAAAGGAACGTCCACGTTCATTGGATAGAGTCCCGAAGGTAAATCACCACAGAGCTCTTACTGATTACAAAATCACCGCTTCACGAGGCGGGGTAAATTACCAAACTGCCAAAACTTAAGCCAAAGAATAAAACTTCATGATTGTTTGGACGTGAGGGACTACTCATACTGTTGCTAAAAATTATTCAACAACCTATGACCGGCTTCGCCCTTCTTGAGGCTCACCAAGTGGGCGCAGCCTTCGAGTTCTCGTCAACTTTATGTTCCTCTTGAACCCGACAGATCTCGACGAATACTCTCATTTGCACACAAATGTTGTCTTGACGGGAGATTCAACTGAATCCAGCTAAACCTCCTGTTTATGATGGTTCGCTGTAATTGAATGCGCTGTACCAAGCCGTCTCATGTTTCAGTTGTTACGAGAGATTCAACTGGATTCAGCTGAGTCTCCTGTCAAACCAAATCCATGTGGAAATAAGAGTATTTGTCAGAAACTGCACGATCTCCTCCAACCAACGACTGGATAAACAAAAAACACCTCGGTCAAGTTGATTCAACAATGGTCTACCGAAAACTTGGCAGATGTTTTCATAAAGGAAACTACTCACAAGGTTGCTGAAAACTCATTGACAGCCCACGACCGGTTTCGCCCTTCTTGGGGCTCATCAGGTGGGCGCAGTTCCCGAGTTTTCGTCAACCTTATGTTCTACTTGAACTGTGCCAACTGAAAGATGAGGCAGCCTGTGTGCAGCACATTCAGTTGTAAAATATCATAAACGAGAGATTCAGTTGAGTCTCTCGTAAAAACCGAATTGATTGGCAGATTTTTCTTCGCTGTACACAAGCGACCTTTGACAGTCCCGTAAACGTGCTGTAGTGGGTTGCAGCTGCCAGTCACAAAATAACACGGTGTTAAGATCCAAAGGATGCGTAACAGGGAGGGAGCACTCGCCATTTTGTTCAAAGTAGAACTTGACAATGCAAAATGGAAACCACTCGACAACTGAAAACTAAATCCGAAAGGCCACCTGAATGTTTCAGACGAAAAAGCAGCGAATTCACTTGACAATATTCAGTACCTGATACGGTTTCGGCAGCAAACAATAAATACCTCGATCTCGACATGACACCAAGAAGGTTTGATGCCTGCAGCTTCAACTGTAGGAATTCACACAGGGAGAAACATAGGTTAATCAGGAATCAACAAACCATTTGATGTTGAACTGGAAACGCTTCGTTGGCACCGAGTTTCAAGACCATCGACTGTTAAGTCCATGGAGCAGCTGGCTAGGCCTCCAAACGGGGATTTATGGGAGGTTGGAAAGATCACATTCTGAGGACAGACATTCGCTTGTGGTTTCACCGGACTAGTTGATGGTGGTGAATAACTTGCGGCACGCATCTGACGCTTGATCTTTGCAACGGCCAACAGTAACTTCTTTTGATGGCCTAAAATATGACAAATAAGATAACGTTGAATATTCAAGTGGCAAGGTTAACAAATAGGGTTGGTGTAAACCACCAATATGCATAATGATTATGTGGTAAGCTGAACAGGTTGACATGACACCTGTTCACAGGAACATTCACAATACAACCAACAGATTTTGAAGTATTTGAGAGCTTTAGTGCATCCCGTCGTGTAATGTATGACCGAATACTTTACATTTAAAGAGCCGGAAATTCCTCATACACGTATATCCATGGAACTGGTTCATGTGATCGGGTGCATGAAATAATCACGTTACTTCACGCCAGTGCAGTTTATCCATGATGCGTTAAACAAGGTTTACTACACGGTATTGCAGATATCCTATTATCACCAACGGATCCCATGCTTAGATACGAAAATAAGTCAAATGAAAGCACAGTGAGAACATTCTCACGAGAGAGAAAGTGGGTGAACTATGCCTGCAACCCTACCTGATGCGTACTCACGTGCGTCGACTTCCCCTTCTACAACCTCAATAAGGTTCTTCACCGACAAAAAGCAACTGGACAACAATCGACCTTTAATCGGTGGGTTGTTTAGCTGGAAAACATTTCAATGAAATTCCGTAAGCTCTAACATGAATCTTACATCATCCGAAAGCGTACATTGTATTGGTGCTGCGCTGAGACTAAACCGCATGCACGACTATCATAAACTCGAAAAAGCCCGACGATAAGCGGGAATGGTAACGTACAATCAGATGTGATAAATGCACCGGAGTAGGTCTTGTTTAGGTTAGTTGGCTGCAAAATGGGCAATTACTCCACCTATACTCAGCAATGTGGTGCTGTGACCAAACACACTCGCGTTTTAGTGTCCCAGACACAGACGCGATCACAGACGAGCTCCAAAGGCATAAAAACATCCTGCTAGAAGGGTCAGCTTGATAAACTGAAAACAGGCCGGAACTCAGCACCGTCCCGTCCACCAAGTAGTGAACTTGCAGTATCACTCATCCTTTGATGCACGTTTAATTGCTTTAAAAGCTAGTGATATAGACTGGACTGCGATAGCCAGAGTGAATGAGTTCTATATTGCGATGTACACCTGTTTAAGGCACGCGCAATACGGTCACTTCACACGGACCCATTGCCAGTGAGATTAAAAAAAATATTGAATCGTGTTCGTGATAGTTTGCGCACCCTCTTTCGCTACAGAAGGTGCGCTTCATACCGCCAGGCTGTCTTTATTTAGTGAATTGAAAAGGCCCCAATAAGTGGGTGACAGTTCCGAAAAAACTTCACTTCCAGGATATTACTCCCCGTGATCGCGCTAGTAAAGATTCTATTGCACGATTCGAAATATAGGATGACGTGGGACAACTTACGAGAATATAAGTATGCCACGTTCTTTTGTAGCTTCACTGGAAGAAAGTCCGAACTTTTAAGGAGCTTCATGTACCTTAAATCTCCGATTACATCGGATCAGATGAAACGAAAATTGGCCCTTATTCCAACTGTCAATAGGAAAGCCGAACGTGCTGGAAGTGATATGCTCTCAAGGTCAAGAGGCGCGCGAATTCGTCCTCCAACTCCAGAATTATGTTTTTAATTCCAAATATGATGACCAGCTAGTTTTTATTATCGTGGTGACTTGGGCCGATGAGACCGACAAGAAAAACCAAACGACCACCCTGCGGAAATGACCGCCAACCTATCGGAAGTCATACTTTATGTGGCAAACTGCATTAGCTTTACAAATGTGTGCATCTGAATCCCGAGTGGCACAAACTCGTTACGAACGTTCAGTTCCAGGAGTTAATTCACAGATACTGATCACGCTGAAACGAGTGATACAGGACACAAACTCCCTTCACTTACTTCTTTTATGAATTCAGGCTCTTCAGGTAACCAGAAAACAGAAATTTACGGTCTACCTGGTCAAACCGGCAATTCCATAGGAGATATTGGCACTATTGGAACACTAAGTTCAAGATCGGATTTACGACTATTCATCTCTACAGACCGCGCATCAGTCTGTAGGCTACTCAAGTCCAGTTGTTCGTCGGGGCAAAATCTAGATTTTTTAAGGTTAACCGGTACTATGTTCCCTTGTTGTCATCAACAATGATTCTTTCATACATGGACTTGGTACCACGAATGTTTCCCACATTTCACGTAAATTTCCGTCAAATGCCGATTCACACTAAGAGTAATTTTGTCCAGATATATCCTGGGGCATGAGTCGATTTCTTTCAAATTACATTGTCACTTCTCGTTCTTATGAGATTCTGTTGCATACCGTTGAGCACCAACCAAGCACACGAATCATACGAAAATTTCAACGGTTACCAACTAAACATTGAATTGATGGCGCGACTCCCGAGGGGAACTGAACCTGCTGCTAGTGTCGCATTTGTTAATGACTGAGTATGAACAATGGACTTCAACTGTTTTTATATTAGAACTCGCTTCGAGAAAATTTCAATACTACTTCAAGCTTTCGTTTTACTTCGGTATTACTCGCGTCATCGTAAAGCTAAATGTTAGAGTCTCCTACTGAGGAAAGATGACGAACGAATAAGGAAAAAGGATGAGAACCATCCGATTCGGTTGTAATTCGTACACCGTAAAAGTATATTTTTCCCAGCTGATATAGTGTCATGAATCATTCACTAGGATGTAATAAAGGTCGTTCTCTTGATAGAGGAAAAACCCAAATCAAGGGTTTCCGACAGAGAAGAAATGGAAGTCTGTCTCCCAGCCTACAACATCCTGAAGTGTATAAGAAAAAACGCTTCAACTTTCAGGTTCTACTAAGGCTATCAGATATGAATCCAGCAACTAATGGGCACGTTGAAATTCCCACTTTTTGGAATTCCATTGGTTATTGACTTCATCCTTCAGTCCCGAAACCTCAGGTTAGTTGTCAGTCAAACGAACTTGAGCCTTAGAGTGGCTCCAGCTTTATGGGTTGCAAAATAATAGCAGTTAGTGGGATCAAGTGTACAATGTCTTGAATTGCTCTGCGTGAGTGTATACAAAAAATTTGCCTCTGACAACTTAGGAGCCTTTGATCTCAGACTCTGGGTTCGCAGACGATATTGCTCTCCAGGATCCAGATACTTAAGAGAGATAAACCATTTTAAGTAGTCTGAATGAATGAGCTGAAGGGTTCCGCATTCATCACACATCTGCGAAATATGAAGCGCCGTCACCAGAATGGTTGGGATCGAATACGAGCTCCTTCCATGCGTTCGAAGGGCAGTTGAACAGATGCCGGAGTACTAGTTTGAGAGGAAATGGCTTCGCGAATCAAGAAATTCGGGGGAGTTTTCGCTAACCTTTAACACCTACCGTGGTTTCTTGAAGTCAGTCTCCCTCTCAAGGGCAGAGTATACAATGCAGTGATCCAACCTACGTCGAGAGTCAAAGGAGTGACTTCTACGAGCAAGTGATATGCTAAATACTTTCAGTGTTGTCTCCAGACCATTGCTTGTGTCGGGTGGGAGCGTTCGTTTACCAATGTTGAGGTACGTAAGATGCTTTTAGGAAAAACGATTCCCTCAGCAATGGATGAGCCCATACAGCTTCATAGGCTGAAGTGGCTAGGATACATACTTCATAAGGCACAAGACCGTCCAATCAGATGACTTCTTTTTGACCGGTCTTGTGCTGAGTAGAAACAGCCGAAAGCCGGATGCCCCATAACCTGATTAGGAACTGTAGAATCCCTAAACAGTACTTTCCATCGAACCAACACCTGCTGTCCCCTTCCCCTTAATGGAACATGGATACTTCACTCACCAAGGGTTATTGACAGTGACAAACATGGCTCAGTTAGGTAGTGAGCGGTCCTCTACCCTCAAAGCCATTGTTTCGGTGAGCAGCTACCAAAAGTTTAACTTCATCAGACATCCAGAAAGAATCAACATCAATTAACCGATAAGGCCATCTCATAATCTTGGTTGTCCCTGCTGCGGTCTCCATCTTTCGGTAGATTAAACTGAATTGGTTGGAACCAGAAATCAGGACCATTGGTATATGGTATATATATGAGCCTACTGACTTACTGGTACAGGCAAACAACGATGTTTTTAGCCTGCGGTGCCAAATCTTCTACTGAAATTAGAAAGGATGATTATAATGAATGTACAAGCTTCAGTTTGCACATCAGACAAGGAAAACCGATATTTCGGCTGATGGTCATAGAGAGAAATGGAGGGAAGGTTGCAAACCACTGCTTGACCAGCGCTTTAGCGTCGAACTCCAGCTATTCCATCTGAGTGTATCAACTAAGGTTGAGATGAGACGGACTGTAAATGCGTACGCAAAGACTAACTTCTTTATAACCATTTATTTACCTATAAAAAACAATTTACTCGAAGAGATGCGTGTGGGAAGGAACAAACCCCATATATGCCGTTTGGTTAATGGGCTATTTCAAGGATTAAAACATCTGTGTCTTGAAGGTTCGATTTTATCAGTGACTATCCAACTCTTTTGCGGATAAGGATGTTGGGTTGATTGACAGCAAATAAATCAAAATGTTCGGATACAATTGGTACATGAAATTATTGTTGTGAGAAAAAATACCACGTTCCCGACCATTAAACAGCGGAACACTTTTGTGCAGAACCTTTTGATTGTCTGATAAACGAGAAGTTGTCAGTTGAAGAATCCAAACCGGCACAGTCAAAGGCCAACAATCTTCTAAATGATTGACCCAATGAATAAATCACCGGAATTTATCTAACTAATCCATTAGAAAATGGTTATAAGCCGTCTTAAAAACCGACTTCATGTATAAGTTCACAGGCAGCTGAATCGTTTAGATAGTGTTAGCTTCGGATTAAACTCGCTTCATTGCCTAGGGATCACCATCATGATCGCGCCAAGGTTTACCCACACGTCCCTTCGTTCTGTCTGTCTTCGTGTACACGTCAGAGATCAACCAAGCACAATCAAATACCGAGTTCAATAACTGAATTAGTTGAGAACAAAAAGTAGCCGGTGCTTTGCTGTAGGTAGTGACAAATTTGGTGCACAGGAAGACTATGGACGAGACAGGTAACTGACTACAGATGTCGACATTAGAAATACTCACCCAACTTGGTCACTCCGATTTCCTCCAGATCTTCCCATGTAAGCTTAACCAGACGGTCAAAACTGGTGTATCCATGGTTGTACAAGCATGGCCAATATACATCAAGATCAAGTTGAGCAAGCCAGTCCTGAACACGGTCCTATAGGGACATACGGAAAATGATTGGGTAGATTCGCTTCTATAACCGGAATTAGAGAGCATATAAATGACCATTTACTAGAAAACCATCCGGCCTGAGGAGAACAGATGGGCGCAGTTTCATGTGTCCGTTGATACCTGTTTTCGCGAAACAAAGCACGCCTCATCTTTAGTGAAATACACTCATTTGCAAAAAAAATTTGGCTTTACGAGACACTCACTTGGAATCCAGCTGAATCTCTCTTTTGTTCCAGGATACTGGATGTGCTGCCGCCCCATGTTTCAGTTGCTATGATTTTCGAGATATCGCGATACATCTATATCTGTAATGCACTACTCGTAAGGTTGCCTGGAAACATCACAAACAAGAGATTTAACTGGGTTCCAAACGAGTCTCTCGCAAAGCCAAATTAGTTTGCAAATTAGTGTGTTTCGCTAATTTCGTGCAATTTGGTTCCAAGTAGAACATAAGGTTGACGGAAACTCGGGGACTGCGCCTGCCTGATGAGCCCCAAGAAGGGCAAAACCGGTCGTGGGCAGTCGAAGAATTTTCAGTATTAGTGCATTACGAACGACTCATCTTTCTGTGGTTAAGACTTCTGTCAATGTACTACTTGAAAAATGAAAGAATAACATGCCGAATTCGGGTCCCTGTGTGACTTGGTCAACTCAATACTACTTAGCCGCGAATCAAATGACAGATGAAACCGACACAAAACTCGATATAAGATTTTAATTCGTAATCGTCAAAAAGTATGAAGGGCAGTTGTTACCTCTGAAGAGAATATTGCTTAGAAAAGGCCCTTTTTCCTGGTCCCTCGAGACTTCTACGGAATTCAATGACATTGCAGAGACATAGACTCTGCTTGAACAGCAAATCAGTTGTTGGAGTGAATCGCTGTGAGTTATCCCCTCAGAAAAGATCAAAAGTTCGTTTGCCCCGCAACCAGCGGTTTTGCTAGCCCTGAGGTTACCCACTGCCAAATCTGAAGAAATCTGTGGAGAGCGGAAACAATTATTTTGGGTTTCGACAGCTCACCACAATCTTGGATTACTGAATATCATGTTGCATTTGATACCAATTGGCTTGGAATCTGGCTTGTAACTGGCATAAATTATTCGGAGCCTTTTGATAATTAGATATAAGTGTTTGAATACGCGCAATATAACAACTTTACGAAAAACCGCTATCGGAGCAAAACTTCGAAGGAAGAAACAGCTAGGCTATCCCGAATATTTGACATTCTAAGCACAACAGTTACTGTTTTCAAATAATCTCCGATGATGAAATACTTAGGAAAGATTTTTAGGGTTAACCATCTTGCAACGTGAGTACTATACCGTAGAAAAATCCTTCGGTTATCGGGAAAGACGACATGACAGCCAATATTACGTAATCCATCACGGGGAATCGAATTATTGAGAAACCATCGTAGTGAAACCGCAGCATTATTTTCAAGCAATGCTGATTATAT
>NW_008751722.1:1744099-1773052 GCF_000715545.1 Opisthorchis viverrini | reverse complement strand
TAAAATGAGCAACATAAGCCGATGACCATTGTGAAATTGGTACCAGGTGGATAAAATCGACTATGGTCAAATGTCACATGGATTATCATGCCTTCATCTGAATCAAGGTCCCCTACCATCGTAGGAGAAACATTGTAGTTTCGGATCTACGCTCTCAGTTAAATCACTTTACGGGTCCGAGAGTTCAGGGGATTTGTAGTGGTATACTTGAGGATTCTCCGAAATCCTTAAAGAATCGAAGGGATTGAAATGAACTTTCATCTTATCAAGCCAAAAATAATATTTTGAGCATGCATACCAGAATTGAAGTGGAGCTAAAGTTTGTCCAGTGATTATATCAGACATGTACAAGAAACAATTAGTTACGTTTTGTATAACGTAGAAGGCGATAGGAAAACTGTTCGCACTAGACATTCCAGGTCTGCTGCTGTCCAATTGGTTTGGCATAATTCCACCCTACTGTGGTTCTCAGTGTTAACCCCATCATCATCGCTAAAAGCACCATTGAAAAGAAACCAGAGCAGCACTGTCAAGTTTTCAGTCGACATGGACTGGCATTCAGCCGGCTGGAAACATAAATGTCGTCACTCTATGGGTAGATTAGCCTCAGAAAAAAATTCCAGTGGAAACGTTTAGACTTCCATTAGGAAATTCCCACCCAGGACCAGTTCTGATGTACCAGTTCATGTGGTCCCCGAAAGTAGGGTTACCAAGTTGAAAAGAACCTTAGCAGGATATTGTTCTGAGCGGAATGGCAAGCCAGTATTTCAAAGGGAATTCTGTTCTTGCTCAGTGGAAAATTCCTGGCTAGGGAAGTGCGGTTCTAGCAATAAAAGCAGTCGTTTTCGGTCAGACAATAGACCGTCTGAGATGAAAAACACACGTGGTGGAAAAACGTGCGTAATCTACTTTACAACTTTACTTATCATCTTTATTGTCTCGAGATTTGCTTATCTACACTTTGACGTGCATATCCTGCGCAATTCCAGTTTTCTAAGTTAGGAACAACGGAAGCCATAAACTCACTTCAGAGTAATCATATGTAATTTTGTCAAGTTGCATGCTATACGCGAATATGCGCTGAGCGATGAGGCAATCGGTTGAAAAATTATAAATTACCGCAGACAAGGATGGCTTCCTCGATGTTTTTGTAACAAGATATACCTGAAGATCTCATGTAGCAGTTTCTATAAACGGAAAGTTGGGTTAGCATTGCTGAGATTCTAGAGTTCTGATTTGATCTAGAAACCACTACAGAGAAACGAAAGCTATTGCAACATTGTTGTGGTCAGACCAAATCATGTCTAACACAGATCCCAACTGGAAGACAGAGAAACCTGTTGGAATGCCAGCTAACCATCCTGTAATGTAAACTACATTGTCCAATAACCGGTCGGATCACGACTAGGTCGAAGTACCAGACAAACGCGGGCGACTGTGTGGTATGTTGGCCTTCATTAGGACATGTAAGGACTTTATTCAATAACACCAGAGATTCTCGACGTAATGATCATCACTGTCGCTTTGTGGCACGCGGAACAAACAAATCGGAGTGAATTCGATACAATGAGTTGATATCCCCGGTGGGGGAAATGAACGGATTTATGACAAACTTCGGGTGTATTGTATCGTGAGAAAGCTATGATCAAGTTGTTTGCCAGTTTACAATATATCAAAGCTGAAATAGCAGTATATAGTTCATAGGACACGTTCGGCTTTGTAAGGCATACAAAGGGCCATAACTAACTGGCAAACAATGTTCTCTCATAACACAGTTCCACTATCTAAGAATGTGCCGCTCAAAATAATCGCTTGTGACTTGTGTCAAGCATTGACGACGCGGTCATCCCTGCCGCAGACTTTTGTGCCTCGGAATTATGAGCCTACAATATCTTTCAACGCCGGCTATAACAATGGAACCTCTGTTAGGTCCCTTTCCTGTAGATTTATACATAGTTAGGCTGGAAACCGGTCCACTAGGTTTGACAGCCCGACAAACCACACCTTATCATCGCTAATTGGACGACGTCTGTAGCTGTGTACGAAAAGGATTGCTATCCACGACTTTTCGTAGTGAAAAATAAACCGTCGGTAGAAACAAGACCCCACAAAGCAGAAACGGTCCACTTTAGTCTGCCATTTAAAAAACTAATTAATGCACAGATGACCAGAAGTCTAAATGATCTCATTTGGAAGGCTACTAATATACTCTTAAATTCCAGTTTCAAGTTCCGACCGACAGATAAGCGCAAAAGTTCACCGACAAACTATCTCATCCGTACACTCGTACTAAGCAACGTATTCCAATCGTACGATAATTCGTTACTTAAACAGAATAAGCATAAAACTGAGTCATCAAGCAGAAAATATAAACCCGAGTGCTACTGCCTCGCAACTGATGAAGGTTGTTCATCCCACACTAAAGCCAAACAAGCACCTTCATACCGATCGTGAAGCGTTGGATTCGAAATGTTCGCGATCCCGGTTCGTTTTTCCCGGAGACCAGTACGACATTTGAAGTTGTTTTAACTAACAGACAGCCTGGTCACACTCTACCAACTGGCAAGGGGGTAGTAATTTTTCTGAACGAGTCTATGGATCCACTTACCCTAATTTCCCCTTGAAATTCTATATGTATCGTGGAGCATAGTAACCGTTGTCATTTCACACCTAAATTCATCACACTTTAACGATAACCATGGAAACCATGATCTGTTCCGTACGCTGTGTTCTGATGACTCGCACGGATATCTTTCACTGCATAAAGTTACGATCCATGTCAAATTGCCAATTCCAATCTCGTTTCTGAATGTCCACAGTGGCTTCTGCTTTGGTAACCACAACTTGTAATGAAGGATATCCTTGAAATCGTTCTCCTTGATAGGGAGGCCCTTGATCAGCATTTGCGGACTGAGTCTGTTTGACGAAACTCAAGAAAGAAGCAAAATACAGTGGGCTGTTCAGAGTTTTCACCGAGCAGATGAGTAGTACTAAAGCCGGTCATCATGTTTCTCCTTACAGACAATCCACGTAGAGGAGTGATTACACGACCACTTTTCAAATGAATTCGGTTGGCACAAAGTCAATAGGAAATCTTAGGTGATCACATTAACACTACGGATGGTAAATTCGCTTTTGTGACCTTGATCCTAAGATATGTTTCTGATTAAAATACCAATAGCTCAGTACTATTCAAAAGCCCAATGGAAACTCTGGACAGTCCACTACCGGTTTCGCGCTTCTTGTAGCTCATTAGGTAGACCTAGTCCCCGAATTACTATCAATTCGTACATGAGCACCAACGTTTTGGGAGGAACACTACTTTATAAAATTAGTTCGGTATTGGTGAAGCGCTCAGCTGAAATCCTTTCGTCCATACTTCTCTCCGATAACTTGAAATCGCCCAAACGGAACAAGAGGATGCTTTTGTTCAGAACACTTAGTCGAAGAATAGTACAAAATAGGGAGTCTGGTAAACCCCAGCTCTGCCAACATTCAGCGCCGGCCTAATCTGCAAATAAGAGTTGGTGACAACCAACAGTTCGTCCTTAGACTTCTATCAATCGGACTGAATTCAAAACATAGATGACAAACAGCTTGGAGCAATATAAGATACTGGGTCAAAGGGAAGATGTTCGTTTGGAGGGGAGGGACAGGCAACCTAGTCAGCCGCTTCAATTTCAAAAAATAAATTCAAAGATCAGCTGATCAAAAATCCTGTCAATTAGTATTCCTTCTATGTTGATCGCGTCTGGTAGCACACACCAGTCTGACTGTTATTAAAACATTCTATGCTTTAAACTTCCTTTCACACAGTGAAATATTCTTTCCGCGACAAACCTATTCAATACCAGCACGCTGCTTGGTTTCTTCAAAGTGAGACGCTTTGCACACGGTCTGCTCACCACTTGCGGCCATGGACTGGACATGTCCATTTTTTCACCGCGGAAACCAGTGACTGTGTTCAGTAGCTCACCCTACCCTGACGTTTCTGTTGACTAAACATCGGATACCAATATATCATGACATCATCAGAATTCGTTTAGTCTGGTTTGGTATTCAACAGCCGTCATGTAAATCAAATCCAGCGGAACTTTCCGTAAGCAACTTTTTGACCACGATTTGCCGCAACGTCACAATGGGCTGTTTCCTCTGTCCTAGTATCTATTTGGCGGTGAATTTACTTAGTATGTACGTCGGGCTTGGCAGCGGTGACACGTCTAGCGATTTATTGGATTTGACAGCGTTTCACGTGCAGTACGGCGTGTCCCTTCTTCAGCCGACTGTCGGAATTTCTACGTGCGAATCAAAGCGGTACGTGATATGAATGTGGTGAAGGTAATCAACTGGGAACTACAATCGGAAAAAAAGAAATGTCTACAAGTGTCAGTTTCACGTTCGTCCACTGAAAAGCAACCGATGCGGTTGTCCTCAGCCTAAGTGACGTGATGAAACACATACAGGTGAATGCATTTCAAGGCTTTTTGGCGTATTGTTTGGATCGAGAACCATAGTAACTCCTCGATCTATAAGACCGCTATTCCGTCACTCAAGAAACGATAGCTTCGTTGGTTTGATCAAGTCTCGGATACTCCAACAAACAAGCCTTCAAAACTCCACCGAACAGCCCATAGTTCAACCCTGTATAACAGCAAACAGGTTTACTCGCTCGTAAAGGTCCAGCTGAGACAAACGCCGGATACAAAACCTCTCAGGTTAGTCGGTGGCTGTAAGGACGCACATTCAAATGCGGGTTCTTAATCCGATTCACCTGACGATCAATCACCCAAGCCACAATCCACGATAAGACCGCCCGAAAAAATGACTTGAGATACATTTGATTGGTTTAAAGTGTGATTGGCGTTCACGTGGTGATCAGTCTTCACAGCTTATTGCCAAAATAGGATTGAGACTGCGCACCAGCCACCCGAACCCGTTCACATGTATGTTGGATCATGAATCGCAATGAATAATGGTGGAGGATGTTAAGTTAGAGAATTATGGGGAAATGTCAATGGGATTTCATTGCACACCGTTATGTAAACAAATCCAGCCCTCTATTTACGAGAAGCAGATTCGTCCGCACAAGGCCAAAATGAAGAGAATAGGCTAAGTTGCTTCGCACTTACCGGAACCTGGTCTGAAATTGGATCAACCAAGCGTAGGCGGTTCAGTTCTGTTCTAAGAATCTGTCGATCATATGGGTTTGTGATCCCACAGGAATTTAGTTCTTCTGGCGTGGCGCGACACAGCGTCCACAGGCCGAATCCAGATTTCATCAGATTTTCTTCAAGTCTAGAAGAGACACGATAGTCAATTACCTCAAAGTAGAACATTGTCATCATCATCATCATCATCATCATCGTCACCGTTATGAAAGACAGTAATCTCAGTGTTCAGATTGGTGTTTTAATTAATGCTTTTAATGCTTCTAATTATAGTTGAAGTTTTAAGTCGTAAAAACAAAAGATTGGACAGAAAAGGGACATAGTGCTAGCCTATCGAGATTATTCCAAGGTGTGTACACCTCCAAATGCCCCACCGGGAAAAAACTGGCAGCACAAACGCTACTGAAAGGGGTTAGCCGCCGTTCCTTGAAACGTCTTAAGTGAGATGCAGTAAGTTCATGGAAGCCGGATCGCACCAACAACACCCAAACTCTTCGGAATCTCTTTCAGTTGATGCTGATGAATGTTTCCCATCTGCTTGCTGTTGTTTGTACCTGCTGACCTCATCACACGTCCGTCGGTGTTATCGCATACCGGCGACGCTTCTAAGACACCAGTGGTCAAAACCTTGAAGACACCCACAGAGGCAGGTGTTGTCAGCAATAAAATATACAAACTCGATGATGAAGAAGGCATACATCTAGGGGGTGTTTCTATCTGTATACTTTCTGTGTCAGTCTGTTATTCACAATTTTCCGTCATTCAGGACAAACTAGTAGAGAAGCGTAAGGAGGAAATCAAATTCTCAGAGTACTGGGACGTGCTTCAAAGATAACTACGGGAGCCGTTCAACTAAGTACAGGAAGTAAAGAAATCTCACGGAAAAAGTGGGATTGGTATCCCAGCAGCATAGAGTAACATCATCCTGGTATGAATAAAGTTGCAACATCGATGTATCTGGTCAAAAAATCTGATTGTATCCGCCCAGTACTCCCATATCGAACATTCATTCAGGGCAATTGGGCAGCGCAACAGCAAAGATCCTTGACTCGTTTACTAGCTCAGTTCGTAGTACTCAGAAACTGCTTCAGAGTTGTTGCAGTATAAAGGTGAAATGGCGTCGTATAGAAATTTTAACTGAGGATGAAGCATATTTTAGCGGCTGAAGGGAAGCAGGACATCATCCACATGGCTGAACATAAAACGGTAGCACAAACAAGCACAGTCAACAAATACAACTCAACATATACAGATAAGCGTCCGATTTTGGCCATGAGATAAGTGTTGCGGTCCAAACAAACGGTCACTGGCAACTGTGGTTTGTTTCCATATGTCAGCCAAAGGTTTGGCAAGAGACTGCGAAGCGTAACGTTGCCCACACTGACAGTATGACATTCGGCAATTTTACCGCAATTACGCCTGTTGACATTCACGATGGTCCGACTTGATAACTACTCGTCAATGTCAACCGTGAAACCGCAAATGTCTGTGTGTATGGCAAAAATGGCGATTTCGCTAGACAAACGGTTATATTGCGGCCGCAATAACAGACTATTTTTTGCAACAAGAAGATATGGACAGTCAAGCTGAAAATGTGTAACTAGCAAACGTTTATACACCAAGAACGTTTTCTCAACAGGCAATCTGACGGCATAATCAGGGAAGAAAGCATAAAAGAGGAAAATTACGACGCCTTCCCCGTAAAAGGGACATTTACAAAAACAAAACCCCTTTCACTAAATGCGGGGGTATCCAACCTATGTTGAATGAATTGCAGGAAAAAACAGTTCCCTCTGTAACGAACGGCATGCGTGAAAACTGTTGACCAAACCACACACATCGAACTGCGTTTTAACGTTCGACAACTTCAAGCGATTTCATAAAAATAAGCGTCTCACAACTGGGCGACATTGATGGCGTCCTTGCATTGCTTTCGTCCTAATAAACTGCTCACTTTAAATATCGTCAACGCGCAACAGTAACCTACTGGTGTGAGTTTCTTGTTAACATAGAGACGTGATACTAGGACAGCCGTCCTCACTGCGGTAGGTATCACCTGTACAATTAATCGGAAAAGTTTGAGGCGCACTGAGAATTCACGCAAAAGAATTAATATAGTTGGTATTGTTCGCAGATTTTGCTAGTTTCTTCTCAGTTTTCGTGTGGCGGACGTAGGAGCTATATCTAACGGTTCATACCACACTTGACTGAGTGGTAAGTCACAAACCATCTGTTTGGGTAACTGCGCTCTTCCTACCTGTACAGATGTTAGTGTTGCTTGGAGTGCATGAATAACGCTCCACATATATTGTTCGAGGTCACCGCAAGTGACCTTATCCAGGAGTGTATTAGTCCACAGTTATGAATTTTCCTGAGCAAAGGTTACCTTCAGCAAAGGCTCCCTGTGGTAGTGATAAAGTGACGAGGAATAAAACGCTTTCGAATCTATATACGCGGATTATTGACACTTTAATCTTCCTGGCTTCTAAGTGCACCAACAAGATTCCATGTCTTTTAAAAAGGTCGTATTACATTGTATTGACTGTTGGTAGCTAACTCACAGGCATCTATCTACAACGTCACTGAGCCACCTGAATGCACCGATGGAGTTTTTTACGTCCGTTTTTATCCAGGGTGCTATTGTTCAGCATCTGGATAAAAAGTTTCCAAATAAGTTACGACAGTGCAAACTATACAATATAAATCGATGAAGCACAATGCAATGAACACAGGTGATCGCAATCCAAGCTGGTTAAGAGTTGTCGCTAGAATTGGTTGATCTCTATTTTGTATTCTTACTGTTGAACGGGTGATTTTGGATACTATTGTGAATTACAAATTTAAGGGGGTCGTGAAAACTAAGAGCACTTTACCTGCTAAGGCCAACCGAAAATAACCAACGGCTTAGTTCCTGTCTTTCACACGCCACGCGGGAATAAAACTGCATCCCAACTGGGTGAACTTCCGACGGTTTTGAGTAGCCGTGACAAGACGAGGGAGAGTAGTGTGTTAATGGCTTTGTTACCGAGGCTGAGGCTGTACAGCTGGGAGGAGATCCGAGTGGGGCTGGAAACTGATTCGTAGAGTAAGCGACTGCTGACGATGGAGCTAAAGGGGGCTTGAGCACTCCCTCCGAGCAATTTGACAGGTAGTTAGGGTAGGGGGTTTGCAAGCAGTCTGAGACGGGTAGGGAGATAGAACACTGAGCACTTGACGTCTGAGGATAGAAGCGGATGGGCACTTTGTCGGGATTCTCGAACAAGCTTCTTTCATACTGAGGTTCGTTCGGGTTATTTCGAGGTTGCAGGTTTTCGTGAGGAACGAGGCTACCAGGACCACAAAACTGATCTCCAGAAAATTGTGTAGAACTAGTCATACAAGAATGTTGATAAGCAAAGCATTTGCGGCTTGGAGAGGTCTTGATTGAAACCGGAACCTTATCCACCGATGTAGTGAGTGAAGCGTGGACTGCGTTCGGAAGCTGTGGAAAACAAACAGCCGGAGTGTGCATTTATACCCAATGACAAAGTGATGCGATCACTCCATCTTCCAGGCTATCAAAATTTGAGAGGTTGTACAAAACTAAATAAAGTAAAACAAAATATAAATTCGAAACAGTAAGCACATCATCAAGGGTCCAGTCTACACCCAACGGGAAAAATTGTGCTATTTATGCCCTCCTGCTTCACGCGGAGAATCGAGACAAATGATGGATAATCTCATTAGCAATGTGATATTATCGTCATTTGTTCTCCCAACAAACAGCAAAACGTGATGAAAACTGGTCGAACAATCACATGGCTGTTGTGATCAAGACAGTTACCTGTTACCTCCCCCCAGCAACAGTATTTTAATTTAGGGGGATTCGTTAAACGGGGCTATTCGCGGTAGTAGTGGCGGGTCACGGCAGTAAGGCCTCTTTGGCACATCGTTCTGTAGGTGGAAACAGATGAATAGGATAAAATGTAAAGAACACAACCTATAGAAAAACTTTCCTTTGGGAGGGATGAAACTGGGGAGACAGATTTGAGCGGAAGCATGAAGAGATTACGAAAAACCTAAACAGACGACCCAGCAGAAAAACCGTAACAGCAACTCTGAAGATGAGTGTTTCTGATTTGGTCAAAAATCACAAAAGGAAAAAACAGTAAGTCTGACCTAGCACTAGCAGTGTGGCGGAGCTCGATTCCACCGCTTCCACTAGAACCATACAATCAACAACCATAAATACATAACGACTGAGGAGCAAGATCGTGATGGAAAGCGCCGTAGTCGCTTCGCCCATGTGGAATCACTGAGTCTCTGAGGTAAGTGATAGGCGTGTCACGAATATAGTGTTTGCATTAGATGATTTGACATGTTTGCATCGAATCCGTTCACCTAGTCTTATGTTTGGATGTGAGTAGTATCTTCCGATTTCTTTGGTCAGTGGTGTTTTGTTCAATACTGTTTCGTGTTTCATTCCGATTATCGATTACGATTCTGGGATAGTGCAAAGCCCATAAAACAGGTAACTGGTCAGCCACTACTAAGAGGTTAAGATTTGTGACAAAGTATATACTCAGAAAAACTGCACAAGTGAGTTTTAAAAGGAATTTTAACCCTTTTAATTTCTGATAAAATGGACATCAAATGGAAGATAGCCATTTCAGTCGGTCGGGAAAAATCTGGCGTCGAAAAGTTTAGTAATTATTTAATTTATGAGAGCATATTTTACTTGTTGCGCAATTGTCCTCTAGCTGAATGTTCTTTAAAGACAAAATTTGGAAGTGGACGTTCAGCTGTCGGAAATTTCAGCGAAACTGGTGCAATGTTCTGTTAATGAGGCAAACTCACTCCACTGCTGCCTTCGCTACTTCCTGCATAGGTCGAATCGCGTCCACTGTCTAGACTGGTTGCACTGTTCCTTTTAGTAGATTCTCCTTGAAAAACCACGTGAAGGTTGTTTGCCGGGGCTAGCGGTGGACCAACCACTCGATCCTGCTCAACAAACGAAATTGAGTTTGTCGACCTCATGGAGTGTTGTGGGGAGGTCGTAGGTGAGTCTAAAACATCAGTCCTGCCATTCGCCATGGTCGGCTTTGACGTAGAAAGCGACGGGGTTCGGTTTGGTTTCATCGATTTTAACTGATCCTCACCGTTGGTGTGAAGTGATAGTGATGGAGCTTCGGCGTCAGAGCAGTCAGAACAGTCAGTCTCACTGGAATACTCTTCATTTACGTCAGTTTCGGGTTCTGTTTGAACCTAATTCAAGGATGAAATTGGAAATTGTCATCAAATTGGTAAAAGGCAAAGTAGCAAAAGCAAAAAAAGTTCGAAATTCCGGATCACAAAAAATGCCGCAGCTGTAGCACCTTTTCGATGCCTGGCTGCCATGCCACCTGTGTATTCTCTGACCACTAGGTCTGCCTGCAAAACCTCGATTCATAGTAGATGAAGTCGAATGAATGGATGATAAAACAATTAAGCATGTGCAAAAGTGTACAGCACTCACCAAAGACAGCAATACACAGACTAGACCGTCTTATCCTCGTTAGAATCAAAGAAGATCTGGGTATGGGACTGCATACAGGACCTGCATATGGGCTGAACTGTGTAGTCCCCAGCACTTTACCTACAGACCAACGACCCACAAAACCTAAACTCTTCCGAATCCTACAAACTCACTTCGTAGTACGTAGCCTTTCGAAGATCGTGGCTAGAGACGTCGCTTTGCAAATTTGGACACGGTAGAACATTGGTCGAAAATGCGTGTCAAGTAATAGAGCAAGTAACAGAAAAGTGTCACATCGATGCCTAAAGCAGGCTGTTACAGTATGCTGTGCCAGAAGCTATTAGGTCTAACGATTCGTACTCCTTCTTTACCGTTTTTGTCCACCCAACGGTGTTTGTTCACTGCAGATATAACCGAATTCAATTGTCGACCAATGACGATGGCAAAAACAGAAACCAATGGAGCTGTCTGGGGTTACAGCACCGGATCGGTAGGTCAGTCAAGAGCAACAGAAAAGCATCTGAAAATCGATCAAGTGTTTGTCATCCGATACGAAGAAAACAGCAACAGAAAGCATCTGAAAATCGATCAAGTGTTTGTCATCCGATACGAAGAAAACAGAAAAGCGAAGCTTCGAAATTAAACGTCCTAAAATGAAGCGGTGGTGATCGTTCTCAATATATATTTCGTCGTTCACTTTGAAGTACCTGATTACAACTGTGAGAAATCAACACATTTGAAGTTATATTGACCGTTGGGGACTGACCGAGAAACGGCGGTGACTATTTTGATCTATGCATCGAGTTCCGAATGACCTTTAGACAACAGATTTCATGCGAACTAAGATAAACAATATGCACGTAAATCTCATTTGCTGTATCTCTGCTCGATTTTCTGTTTATCAGGATGAGTCACACAACAAACGCAACGAACATTTAGGAGGAGGCGAACACAAAGTGTCAACTGCACAGCATATGAATAAATGGACGTCTCCACGGAAAAGCAAACAAAAGGGAAACTTTCAGAGAGAGACACACAGATACATAACCATAGGATTTCCGCCGCATTTTTCCGGCATTTGGTTCAGTCCCTAAACACACTGGAAAAATAGGCTCCGAAAACATGCGCGAGACCAAAGCATGGCTAGACACTGCCAATCGATATTATGGATGGAATGCCAGTACCGGCACAAACGGACAACAACCGAAGCTGTGATTCGTATAAGGATTCGGGGCTTGTTGAGTCACGCTACGTTGCAGAGGCAAGCAGTGCTCACGCGCGCACAGAAAGCGTGATCACATCACAGGAACGAACCCCAGTGTCATCAACAAAGTTATGTACACTACGCAGGTGGGGTTGTCATCAAGGTTACCTCTAAGTTCTCAATAAGGTTAAAAACGGAAGACGACCCGGTAGAACCTAGAGAAAACATGGTCCCCCATTTAAGTCGGTTCGTTTTTTTCGAAATGATCTGACAAACGACAAGACTGAAATGTCCTCAGCCATGAAGAAACCAAAAAATATGCCACTGTTCGCACCAAAATGGCCTGTTAACTTCAAGCAACATATTTGTGTAACTAAAACTGATAGAGTAACAGATGAGGTGCATTTGAGAGGGCATAATCTCTGCTCTACTACTTGTTCTAATCGACTCCTTGAGTTCACTTACAACAGATTAAAAATTAGTTCAACTACCCCATTGAACTAATTTTTGAATTTTCAGACTAATATTCTTCTTTAAGCATTAGGTGTGGGCATTGGAAGAATGTCCTAGAGCTAAAGGATGTGGAAGCCCGACAGTATGTATTACGAAGAAGGCGTACTTTTGAGGCTAGAATGGAACAATTTGAGACTATCCTCTAAGTCGAAAAGAATGTACTCCTGGAAGAGGTTGTTCCGGTTCGAATCCCTCGCTGTTGTTGTTCAGGTACGGCAACACAATATACACATTCGAAGTGCTGCTGTAAACAGTTATCGTGTACCCTATCTTCATATTGATCTGATACATTTAGAAGGGCAGTTATCATCTCATACCATGTTTGCAACGACATTGGTAGATGACCAGTCTCCACAGCATTGTTGAGTCGACAAACCATATTTTTCTCAATTCCCATTCAGTCCCCATACGTTTTGGTAGAATTTGTTTGAGGTCAAAGTTCATCTTTTCAACCCACAGAGATGCCCCTATAGCATCTCTTCACCGAAGTTCCTATGACATTGTGTGTCCGAAAAGTGATTGGGCACCTGTAAGCTGTTCAAAAGCACAGAGTTGGATGATCTGCTCACAGCAAGGTCGACAGACAACCTTCATGAGTCGTAAACGGACAAAGTGCTCCGGTTTGGATGTCAAATACCTTTTTTATGATCCAGAATCAGCCGGAATGAATCAGAAACATTAGTTGCCTGAACTAAAGGCACAGTTGTGTTCAAACACCCATTCACTCAGTGCTCTGTCCATTGTACGGAGCAGACTCACTTCAGCGTACCCGGCATGTTATTCCATCCATGTTAAACGGCAATTTAGGGTTTGCACTGACATTCTCTTTCTGTCAACTCTCATGACAACAAACAAATACGTTTGTACCGAGGTCATGTGGTGTTGTCACTGTGCACTTTCGGTCCCAGAGGCGAACGGAAACAACGTTGTGGTCTGAACTTTGGTGGCGGACAGGCCAGACAATAAAGTAGAAACCAAACCACTGTGCCATATTAGGTGAAATTTGAAAAACCAGCCAACATCATGAAGGGAAATGTCATGGTCGAACGGGTTAATAGCTTATCTGTAAGAAGAGATATCCACACAAAACAGTCAATTAGAGGCGTGTTATGCACCAGACACTGAATTCTCTCCTTTCATGCAGTTATCCCTAATATTGCTAATTCAATTACACCTGATTCAGAAAATTGCAACAATACGTGTAAAAATAAATGAAACGTGTTCTGGAAAACACCAAAACGGAAGAACCAACTCAAAAGAGGTTCCCTACAATAAATGGAAAAAAGTACGTTGAGTACGACTTCGTTCCATTACATCAAAGTCACCGACTCCCGTCACTTAATGTCCCAAGCACCCTTGGCAGGCATTCAAGTCGACCCTCATGAGACTTCGTTCAATTAGGATTGCGTGAACTAAACGGAACAAGTTGCTAGAGCCAAAGGAGTTATAGCATGAAAGGCATGACAGAAACAGTGGACCTGACTGAGAGAAAACATACGCTGAAGTTCTCAGCCACTGTTCTCAAGTAAACTTCAACGCCAAACCTCTACACTGCCCATGAGTTACTGACATCAAGCGCGCTCAACGCTTCGTAAACAGCGGTGAACAAAAGTGAACAAACAAGGAGGATTTCCACGAAGGGTGAATAACTTTCATATCCATTTCATACAACAATACTGTACATTCTCAGGTTTGTAATACCGAAATTTCTCAAGGTACGGTAAAATTTTGCGGGTATTCTTAGAACAAGGTTTCATAAGCTCAGCTCTCACAATTCTTTCGAATTCATTTGCACCGAAATCGGTGAAGATACCCTTAAATCTTACGTTTGAAAATATTTACTCAATATTTAGCTAGTTTATGAAAAGGCGAATCACTGGCTGTTGATTAGGCGACAGTTGATCTGTTCTCCGAGCTTGGCAGTTGGCTTTCATGCAGCGAACAGGCCAACTATCACGTGACAATTAAAGCATCCGGGCAACCAATAGCTGATCACTATCGGGCGAACTAGTACATTCGGCATACTGTTCTTAGGTAAACTAATTGATCGGGTACAATCAAAAGTCAGACGGAATAAACGGATCGGCATTGCTAATCTCAAAAAAGCCGTATACAATTGACACCTTTAGGGCGTCCCAGCTACGGACGATTCGTCGCACAAAGGCAGAATCGGTACCTCCTCTTAAAAGAACACTCTCAGTTCTACAAAATGATTGTACATACCACTTAACCTTAGGTTGTGGTGAAACACATCTGTAGCATTGAATCGGGAATTGAAACGCAGCAAAAGAGCATCGATCTAACCGAATTGGCAGTTTGCCAACAGTGAAATCGATCTCAAGATGATATCTTCAGTCACGAAACACGTGACCAAGACAAGGCAAAAGACTGAACTACAGTAATCGTTCGAAGTCGTTACGATATGCAACCAATCAAAGCGTCCCAAGTTTCCTGAAACGTTGAACAGTCGGCCGAAGTACTCGTTCAGCTGACAAAAAGATTAAGACTGTCTGGGTTTTGTCAACTGAATTCTTTGGGTAATACGCTTTCAATTTGTTTTGTACCATATGTCATTTTTTCTTTCTTATGTCTTACGGAGAGAAAATCGTTCAGCTGTGGCACCCTTTCGGTGCCTAACTTCCATGCAACCAGAGGGGGGCACGAGGGCTGGGATACTGCCACGTTCCTCAAGCCCAGACAGGAGAAGTCGAGAGGACGAGGTCGAGTCCGAACCACGGAACTTCCGGTCAGTAAATTCGCACTTTAACCACTGAGACATCCCGTCCCCCGGAGAATGTGCGAAACGACATCACCATGCATCTACGTTGTTCTCTTTGAACTCCTTTACTTATCACATCTTTTTGAACACCTACTACAGGCCTGAATGATTAATTAGTACTACTTCAAGAGATGCATACCCGTGTTATTGGCTCAAGAAGAATGGCAATTTCAAATACATCGCAGCTGACGTTGGATTTCGATCGGTGGTAATGACATAGCACTTTAGACCGTGTTTGGTGCGCGACCAACTTATGTTTAATCGGTGTGAAGCATAAATCGAAATGAGAAACTTGAATCCATGTAGTTTGTACCGACCGGGGACCCATTCTTAAAAAGACTACATCATCCACAGGGTCAACCCCGAATGCCTGAAAGCAACTCTAAACCACCAGTACTCACCACGGCAAAAGTCCGAAAGATCTCAAAAACGAAGTCAAGAAAGAAAACGGGAGATAGAACATCTTCGTATTCTCCATTAGTGATCGCAGATGAAGGACGCTGATTATATACTGGAAAGAAGCCTGATATTGCATGCTTTCTAAATTGCAACTAATTTCAGCGGTAAGTAGGTCTAGATAGAGTAGGTCAATGCTCTGAAAAATGGGGATTGCCGGTCGCTGATGCATTCGGCGATCTCTAAAATAAGACGAGCTGTAAAGATCCGACCGAAGCAGTCCCGACCACGACGAAAACTGGCCTGTTATTTTTAACACACCGGTTTCTGATTGGAGTATAAATTGTTGAAAGCGATCGCTGCTAAGAGTTGCGACTAAATGTGCATTCGATTCACTCGTCAATGGTTTATACGGTCAGTCCTCTGACCGTTTTGAACAAAAGAACTTTAGACACTCTTGTCCCTAAACCATAAATGAACTCTTAAACCCGAAGTTTAGTGAATGAACTAACTATCAGTAACACTGGAGTGTTATCACCAAGCGTTGATGATTCTGAGGGCAGCCCACATCCGCCAGAAGACTTCCTGTTCTCGAAGGTAGCGATAGCATTACGTACTTTCTTGACTCCGTGCAACCACGCGAAATTCCCAGGCATTTACAATGGTTTCCAGTATTATTGATTCTGCCAGAAATCTTGTACCCAATGGTTTTTTTTCTGTATCTCAAATAGAATCCGCGATAGTGAAACATCGTGTATCCGGAGATTTTGGGTGACATTCACGGATGTTTTGTTAGTGTATCTCCGGACATCGACCTTGAATACTTCAAGAGGAGTGTGTACAGATAAGTGGTTTTCTTCGAGATGACCGGATGCCTCTATGCCTACTTCAAGTACTGGATTCCGTCCACATGGTCCTAGAGTAGTGAGCTGTTATAGCCAATCCACAAGACTTCGTTTCGCCTGCCACAACGGATTATCGTAAACCTGGTGAACATAGTGGCATGTCCTGAGTGTGTTACAATAAGGGGATTCGTCTGGATTGGAATCTTCATTGATATCTTAAGGAAGCATGGTCAGTGTTGCGTGACTGACGGTAGAGGCCAATTAGTAGGGTGGTGACCTCAACGTCTGAGGCCTGTACTGGTGAATCAAAATTTCACAAGGATGCCAGTGACATTCCGATTAATTCCAACTTCTGCTTCCGCGATCACCCGGATGCTGGGTATATAAGTCGGTCGTGTACGCTTGACCCAGCTGGTTTGTCTAGATACGTTGATCCATGGAAAATGTCAAAGGTTTAGGCATCTCGGCTACCTGTGTCTGGATTATCCCGCCTATAAAACCGTTGGAATAAGTTTCTGCCGTTGTAACGGATAAGTGAGGGCAAAAGATATGATGTCCCAGTCAAGAGCCCTATCTATCCCATTCTTCCTAAGCTAGAGGAAATAAGTATGAAACAAGCCAAGCAAACGATTTCTGAACAGTACTAACATGAAATGTTCCACAGCCATCCGGATGATCTACTGGAAAGAAAACTACAATCGTGAAGTCACATGATTATACTTGACTGATATGATACACACCCGTTTTTGATAGGAATAGGCACAAATTAAACGCTTCCCAAATTCTGTGACGCAGATTTTGCCACAAAGAGCACAGTTCCAATTTTGCAATTTAGTCCACAAATAAATCAACACTCCTTGGTAGTTTTGTCGTTTGTCGTGCGAATAACCGACTGGCGGAGAGGGAAACTCTGATCACCACTCACCGGGAAACAACATATGTCAAATTGTAAGCAAGAGCAATTATTTGTTAACTCTTTCCGTTGAAGGAACATGGAAACTTGTATTCACACCCTGGTGGAGAGTGGGCAAGAGTGACATACAAATGAAGTCATAAATCAAAACCGAAAGTTCATTCAACTGGTAAAGTGTTTACGTCCGTCCTGGCAATGCTGAATTCACTGAAAATCCACAGAAAAGAGTGAGCAATGCGGCTAGAAACTATGGGATGCCTAAAAAAGAAATCGAAGTTGAGGCATTCGACCAAATGCCCGTGTGTAAACAGCTTGCTATTCACAGTGATAAAATGATGAATGATGATGATGATGGTAAAGTGATGATAAAATGATGAAAAAATCAATACCTATCGATATGTTTGGCCTGGAAGTGACTGCACCTTCAGCTGTACACGATGTCCCGCAGAGAAACTAGGAGATATAATGCGACCTTTGGTGGAAGAAAACAACCAAACCAAGGTATTTGGTGTGTTCAAACCTAGGACCTGGATAATAATACGACAGTGCACGACATCGTTGGTTAACACTGGGCGGGGGAACACTTGTCCAGTCCACCATTTCCAATCACTTCATTATTCTACGGCAGCAGAAAACAAATAATCGTTCAATCCGAAGAACTCATAATAAGGGTATTTGTGTCAACTTGTGCACCGAGTGAAATGCGCGACCGTCTTTGAATCGGGATGCGCAATGATCTGGTATACCGAGGGAAGGATCGATGAACAACCTGATGCAGGTGTAACGGTGATACTACTGAGGGGGAGTCATGCGAGTAACACGTTTTGTTCTTGTAAATTTGTTTTGCGTCTCTTGAAAAGGGAGATCTGTTGCGGAAATTGTGAAGTCCCTTTGTAGCATTTGCTTGGATTTGAGCAATGAATGGTTGTAGTCAATGAATATCCAGGAAAGCTCAAGAAAACGCGTTCAGGGGAAAGTGGATATCCAGTTTTTTGTAAATAAGATGCAAATGAGAGTTTCGCTTTCCTGTCCAACAGTCTGCAACTGGTCAGTTGGCATTTTCTAATGAATAACTCCGCAGCAAAGGCCTTCTTCCTTTCACAGGTAGCCATTTGTGAGTGTTATGATCCAAACTATTACTACTAGGAAAATCTTAGCAGAACTAACCACGAAAGTCCGCGACTAGAAAGGCCTTTTTTGGAGAGCTGTTGAAGTAATTTTAGTTTGGGGTAGTTCAGATGGGGTCGACCATGCGAGAGAACATTATTCCACATACCTCCGATTCAGAAAATGTCACGAAGCAGCGAAGCATTTCTCACTTGCAAAAGTCAACCAGCACGGAAAGCGGAACGTTTTCAAGTTTTATAGGAAAAACTTGACATGCAGACGCCACATCCTAAAAACAACTAGAGGATGTCTGAACTTTACTGACGACTCTACCAAATTTGCTATGAAAAAGTCGGAAAGTATGAGCCAGAGAGGCTGGCTGCCAGCTAGCGCCCACGCAACCAATCAGCGTCAACCGATATTACTTGGGTATTCGGGTATGTCCTAGAAGAAGTGCGAACCAATAACCCAACGCCCACCAAATCACCTTGGCTTACGGTCAAAGTTGCACTCTATATACGGCTAAGCTCTCTGTGGTTTCGTACGCGCTTGTTCGTAACAAAATTGTTACGTTCTCCCCGGGCGCTTTCTTTGCCAATAACTTTCTGGAGTCAGTATCTGTAGTTAGTTGCATCAGATCAAGTTCGGTTGCGCAAATTTATGGTGGTCCACAGACGTTGATCTGAGAACACCAACCTATCACACCAAAGTCGGACTTTCTGCACGCACCAGCAACCTCTCAAACCCAACTATAGATATAGCACAACGAAAAAAAGTGCTGTAAAACTCATCCGGCAGGTCTAATGTAATCCATTTCAGGATTAAGTCTCATAATACTCTAATTATGATAGTACTGCACCTTGCTGCGTAATGTTCCGCATTAATTTACGACCGCACAAATCGTGCAGAATGCCCGTATGGTCGTCTAATAGGACGCGACATACTAATCACCCCATCAGCATATAACACACTCAGCGATCTGCATCTCTTCACATAAAACGTCAGGTGACGATCACTTTAGGCCCCCCTGAAACTATCTGTCAAATGATTGATGCCTCGGAAAAAGCTTTGAGAAGACTTTGGAATTCAGCAGTCCCTAAAACGTACAGCTTCTTAGCAAAGCTTTCGACAGGAGGAAATTCGTTTTTGTGAAGTCACTTTTGCCAACACCGCGCAATCACGCAACATTCTATGCCAATTTTGCGGTGATGGTAAGCTTAGGACCTTTCGATCATTAATAGCCGTCGCCTATGAGTTGAGTATGCACTGACTTATTGCTCTTCTGGAGGGGAGAAAGTTCAACTGTGAGAAACGAACATAGACATCAGTATGAACTACTGAATGCATAATGGAGTCTCACACTGATGCACTCGACGGATTCTGGAAATTCGCTCACAAAGAAAAGGGGATTATCGAAAATATTCAAAAATTTCTCATGGCCTATCTCAGTACCTTTGGTGATATCTGCAGGGTCTTAGATTTCATGGCTGCTAGATATACCACAAGAATCAGCAACGAGCTAATTTGTGGGACTGCACAATTGGCAAACTGTACGAAGGCAAGAAAACGGTCCCCTGACGAGTTCAGACATGCCAAAAAGCTATCAATTAGAAGGAGTTGAAAGCTATGACCAATCAAAATGATCAAAGCAAAAGCACCAGACGGTTACCAAAAAAAGGTTTGCGAATGATCGCACGGTGCCACTAAGTTTGGTACGTATGTGGTGCGTGGGAAGATCCCACCCCTACAAGCCCACACAAGAGCGAAACGGGGATTTCCGGGTAGCTCAGGGCTCACCGCAGCCTTCCAGGGCTGGCATCGGTATCAAGGACAATAACTAATATCTCGGTACAGTAATATCAAAGACGACAGAGGACGACTTGGTCGTCATGCGGTCTGTGAAACTCGTTGGCTGAACTAGCGCTGCGTCATCATTTGCGCAGATAAGGCCACTGATCTCCGCCTCGTGGAAGTAACTACATGATGCGCAGTCGCTCTGTCATAAGAAACCGTCACCTGGCAGTAAAGCAAGACTGAAAAACTACGAAATTCGGGAGGGTTTCTACAATACTTATGTAAGCAGGCCTCCTCTGATTAAGTATCTTAGATGCACCCCAAAGAACACCTCGCCACGTGGGCGGCTTAAACTCGACAGCTGACACAGTTTCTTTGCCTGTTTGTCCCTAGGGCATCCAGAATCAGTGCTTTCGTGTGGTATCCCTTAAGGCGAGCTCCGTAAAAAAATCCAAAGGTCCTACGAGCTCCTACAGATAAGGCCAATGCGCACGAAGTTCCCATAACGACTTGTTTAAGCGGCACTATTTTGTTCTGTATAGCTCATTATCCTCACAATCAAAAAGTCAACCCAAATCATTTACTCAGTAGGACTTCTGTTTCACTGTCATTCGCATCTTCTAGTCAGCGATAAAAATGAAGAAGAAAACAACAATTGCAATGACTTACAGCAAAATCCACTTTAACCTTAGTCGAATCACCAGCAACAGTGGAGGAATTTTCGAGGACAACTTTTGAACCTGGAATGAGGCCAGCAAGTTGAGGACCTTGAGAGAGGAGGTAGCCACGATACATTACCTCTTGTTTCATGTCACAACTATCGCATGCACCGAGAATCTAAAATTTCAGAAAAAAACGTTGGTGATGACATGAACCGAGATGGCAGTTTACATGCGTAAACGATGTCGACAGCCAAGGTAGATGTGAATTCATCCTGATGATGAATAAAAAAATCCCTCAGGGTTGAATAGAATTGTTTTACAGAAAGGCACCTGGGAACAAGAGGCAAGATACTCAAGGCTTGGTAGAATCACAACTGATATATAAGTGTCCTACAAAACGACAGTAGTATATTGTGGCCTCCCCATGAATCTGTATGGCGTCGCATCAATGAAACACACATGCCAATCCCCTGTACTGTCAAGCGCTCCGGCCCAAGCTAGCAAATGCATTGAAAAGTCGGGGCATGAACTCGAAAGATTAAGGGAAGATGCTAAACTGTGAGGGAGTTGTCACCAGCAAAACTATGAAGCAATATCACTTAGTCTTACTCAGGCTATGGGCAAGCTCGAAAAAGCGCTAGGGTTCTTGGAATGTGGTCATGATCAAATGTTTGGTTTCTAGTTGGAAAACATAGGCATGACAAAGTGCACTAACACTGTTTTGCATGCACGTACACGTGAAATGGATCAACCTGCAGCGCACGCAAAAGAAGAAAATGAACGACCTGGGAGTCTGCTGAATAAAATTCACACAGAACCAGTTGGCGACATTGGCGATCCCTACAATGATCCTCTAGTAAGACAGTACTTCTGTGCACAGACTGAGCTCCTGAAGAGACAGTTTTAACTTATTATCGGGGAATTCACTGCTGAGGTGATGGGCAGAGATGAACGTCTAAAAAGGGTCGCAAAAGCTCGATATTTTCTGGCCCAATCACATTCTGAAAGGCGTGGTGATCACTAAGGCCGTGGCTCAAAGGTACGAAAGAAAATTCAAACACCAACTCATGTCCTGTTGGTCAACTCTCGATCACTGAGTGTGACTTCTGGTCTTCACTGCAACCAAGGCCGGAACGCTCACGTGACGATGTGGGTCACAAGTGAGCTTGGGCGAAAAATCAACGCGGTAATTGCATAGTATACTTCCTGTTCCTTTGAATGACCAACCAAGTTGAGTTAGCCCTTCTCGAGAAATACACTCATTTGCAAGTCAATTTGGTTTTCACGAGAGACTCAATTGAATCTCTCGTTTATGATTTGGGTTCAAATAGAACGGGAAATGGAAACGGAAACTCGGGGACTGTCTCTACCTGATGACCCTAAAAAGGGCGAAACCTGTAGTGGGCTGTCGAAGAGCTTTCAGCAACCTTGTGAGTAGTTTCCTTGGGTTAGCCCTGTTATGAAGAATGAGTAGAATAATTCTGAAAGCCATGAACTATGGTGGAATTGGACTGATGAATCGGAGCTCGTTCCTGAATATCAAAAGGACGAGTTAGTCAGTTGGTGTGTATAAAATATTTAAACGCTTCTATTTCCTAAGAGGCATCTGACGTGTATTCACGACATTTATCGTCTATCAGCATTTCTTAACTTCGTGATTTTCGTGGAGACAGACTACATAGGTGTTGAGATCTAAAAATGGTGAGAAAGACGGTGTGAGTCACGTCACTTGACGCAGACACCAACTGTTCTGTGTTTCGATGCATGCTGTCAATGATAGTCATTCTTCTGCAGAGCCTGACAACGGGATTATCGGACAAACTCATTATACAGGGATTTTGGAGAATTTCAGAATAGAAGATCTGCAGGCACAAGGTAGCAACCGCTATCCTTATAACAAATACAGTCATAAACTATGAGACAAAACTATAAAGATATCGAAGGATCCACAATACCAGGGCACCGCCTAATCAATTTGTTTGTTTGTTTGTTTGTGACTGTGCTCGGTGGGCCATGGCAGTTTCAAGACTTGTGTGTAGTGACGCACTGAGAGTCAAGTGACCCAAAACTCATCGTCTCGGATGCTTTCACTGGTTTTGGGACCCGATGAATCATTCTCGTTGGTATCGATCAGTTGATCGACGATCACACTAGTCACGTGTCTGGCTAGTCCGAGCTTAAGATCACCATTTCTCATGGATGGAATCGTTGGACTCAAGATGTTTGCTGAAAGCTGGCAAGCAAATAAGTAAATGACGAATGGGGAATTCTATAGATGAAAAATTCAGCTCACATTCAGTTCGGTCTCCCGAAATTAAGTTCCAAATGAGTACGTAACTCGACTTACGTACAAGGTGGTGCTTCAGTAAGGAATAAGACCGATAGAAAGTACAAAACCGCTAGCGCGATATCGAAGAGTTTTTATCAGCCTTGTAAGTAGCGTTACGTCACGGAAATAACTTGATATCTGAATGTCATTCCGGCTGAAACATTAGGAGACCTTCGTGCAAACATGCTGGGGGTTCGGTAATTTACTGAGTCTTCGTAGCTGGCCGCCTCCATAACTTCACAATAGAAACATCTGTAATCCAAATCTGAAGTAGCGTCTCGTGGCGTGTGCGGTAGTTTCCACCCATTTGACTGTTCATGATCCGACCAAGCAACGAGTCGTCTCACAACGCAAATCTGGTCGAATTTCAAGTACACAAGAGTATGAACTCCATGCTATTCATCTGAGAATAACCACGTGGAAACCAAACTGTGATTTGGACAACTCGGACTCGACTGACGCAATGCGGATTACAGGCTGAAAGATGCACAACGAGAGTAGCGGCCAATCTGCACTTTGATCGGTATGGGCACAACGTCTGAATACTACGTCTTCTTTGGCACTCCATAGAATTCAATGTTTAACGGTATGTTGTAGACGGTTTTCAACTGACAGAGGAACCTAAGGATGACTAAGAAGACTGCTGGACGAAGGATGACTCAGCAAACGACGAAAAGCGGGTGGTTGATACCGGAAACTTGAAAGAACAATTTCACCGGAATTAATAAACAGGTGGAAAAAACAGTAAAGTAACCGAACGGCATCTATTTCATCGCGCCGTCCGACCATGACATTAAGGGCAGCCACAAATGCAGAAAAAAACTTCTAAACTCCAGAAACAAAACGTTCTTTTCAGCGAGCAATCATCACACAAAACTTATAACTTGGTCGACTCGTTTTCAATAATGAGAACTCATGTTTGAAGGCAACTGCTGAGTATATTAAACACCACGAAATAATCATTTGAAAAATACACCAGAAAAAACAGCGATTGTCTGAGGCACGTACCACCATGTTTGTTGAGTGAATCAACAACTGCTTGTGACTTTCCTTCAGACGTCTTGTGAACAACGAATACAGCCCACAAAGCCGCTGCAGATCAGCGATGTGGGATGGGACAGCCTATCCACCTCTGACAGTCGATTCTAGATTAACGTGGTACAAAAAACACGGCATACCCCAACCCTTATGTACAATTTCTGTGCAAAATGATGGCATGATTGGCAGATGGATTCACACATCTCTTAGTCACGCAGTTCTTTCAAATTAATCGGCCTCAAATACCAGTGAATAAAACTATAACGGTCAGGATGTTGTGAACTGTCTGATCCCGTAAAATTTTCTGTTTCAACTGATTTGTTCTTTCGTTTCTGGGAAAGTAGGTTGCACAAAAGTTTTTCTTCCTTTTTTATAGTACCCGTTAATTTAACATGCGGATCTTCAGTTAATCATCAATATCTCAACTTGACGAGAAAGGCCAAATATCTTCAATGATCTAGATGTCTCAAAGTACTTCCTAACTTTGAACAACTACCATAGGAAGTGATAAACGATTAACGGGAATAAGCTTCTAATCAGCCATTGAAGAACGTTCTTGCCCTGAGCCACTTAATGTAGGGATTACATTGCTAGTTAACTAATATATTGCCCAAGAGCCCCGGATTTTTAAAAACTATCAGTTTTAACGGACACATTTGGATGGCCAAATTCTAGGCTAAAATATATTGTCCCACTTAAACTGAAAATGGTCGTAACGCTTACGTGGTTGAACGCAACGCAACGCAATGCAAAATCTAGCAGTGGTTGGCGAGTAAATTATACAATTCTCGCTAGAAACTATGGCATAATTGTTGCTTCCGGTTGAATGATTAGGGAGTGGAAATGAACCATTTGGAAGGGGTTTTGGTATAAATCAGCAAGTAAAGACAATAGAAGACAACAAGAAAACTTGTCAGTGAATCCAAGAACTTGGAAGCTATTTCAAAACTAACAGCAAACAGACTCAGTATGAACAGTGTTGGCAGGACAGGGCTGAAGATGTGGTCACAGAGGTCGTAGGGCTTACGTGGTGAACGCAACGCAACGCAATGCAAAATCTAGCAGTGGTTGGCGAGTAAATTATACAATTCTCGCTAGAAACTATGGCATAATTGTTGCTTCCGGTTGAATGATTAGGGAGTGGAAATGAACCATTTGGAAGGGGTTTTGGTATAAATCAGCAAGTAAAGACAATAGAAGACAACAAGAAAACTTGTCAGTGAATCCAAGAACTTGGAAGCTATTTCAAAACTAACAGCAAACAGACTCAGTATGAACAGTGTTGGCAGGACAGGGCTGAAGATGTGGTCACAGAGGTCGTAGGAGTTCTCGTTGATGTGCCTTTCGTGTTAGGTATAATGTTAAATCTCCCGGAGTTGGGTGGTATTTAACCTTTAAAAGTGTCCTCTATTAAATGTCTACACGCGATACGTCGACATATTATGGTAGTCCTCTGACGGACTTACTGAACTCATCGGAAGTAGTCAAAGGCCATCCGTGAAGTTCAGCGATAGCTGTGTGAGAACGAATTGGCTTCAACAGACCAAAAACAAAATGCCTTGACTGCTCTCCATCATCCGCCCACTCAGCTTAAAATCAGACCTGGGTTTGTAGAAGTTAACTACCACCAGACGAATGCGAATTGTACTGGAATGTATTTCGCAGCAGACTCTTTAGTTAATTTTATACAGTCTCAATCTACCTATGCGTAAAATGGGACATCATCTGTACCATATGTAGTAACCTATCCAGTGCTACCACGAACAGACTTCCCTTTTAAAAATCGCAAAATAAGCTCAGTCAGTCAGTATAAACTACCCAATCTTGACATTCCGTGTTACGCAAAGGTCCATGTCCTTGTAAGGCTACAACGTTTTGTGAGCTGCAACTCAGTTTCCAAGCTGAACGACACAGTATAATAGGTTTACCCAACTTCTTATACACGAAAGCTCTACACAACACAAAAATCCGGTGTCATGCTCACCAATTTTGTGGGACGTCCACAGTTAGCCGACCATAATAATCGATCCATCTGGTTTGCTTATATATTCCAAAAGAACCACGGTGCTTATCCCAGTCACCACAACATATAGAGATTTGAATCGCAATTCGGGAGAGGTCTTTGTGTGTACAGTCACTAATTCGCCCGTGGACAAACGGGTCCATTTTATGAATGGTCTGATCATACGATGTTGAGTATGATTGCGGTTCATGGGCAAACCAGTAGGCCTGGTTAATTTCGTGGATACCTAGAATGCCCGCGTACGGAGCTATCGAAATAACCGCAAAAGTGTATAAAGTGTGAACATTCAATAACCAGTAGAAAAGGCTTACCACGATCACATCTCCTCTGCGAAAGGAAAGCATATCGGAATCGGGAGGGTCACAAGAGTCCGAGGTAGCCTTAGCCAGGCGAAAGCTTGACGTAGGTGTGGATGCCATTGATACACCTATATAACAACAAAAATGTAAAGCATGATGTTTTTTAAAAATCGTTCTCGCTCACATACTCAAAAGGTTATGCACTGAAACGAGTCCATCCAGTCTAAAAACTTACCAGAAGAACCTATGAATGTGATGTGATTACCTGGGAATAATACAGTAGTAGTCATGTTGTAAAGGGATAGCAAATACCTCTTTTTCCAGGAAAGAAAAGAGTATAACGGAAGTGCATGCACCTGAGTGAATAACTCAAAGTTTGGTGTGTGATTTTTATGGAAAGCCACTCCTCTGAAAAAGCATAAAAAACGTGAATATTGGCCGAATAATGAAAGTTTAATTTTGTAGATAAATTGGGACTGTTCAGGGTGTGAAGATCACTCAAAACTAAAACTCCAACTTGTGGCGGGAATGTTCCAACAGTAACATTCACACTTAAATTAAATGCATAAGTCGCACAATTACTTCGGCAGACCGCATTGTTGACAGCTAACCCAAGTAGAAAATCTCAATAAAGAAACATCGTGTGCAGAACCAACCAAATCTTAAGAATATTCTCTTCAAGGACATTTTAGCCTTGCTCTCGGACTTAAATGCGTGGTTGGTTCATCCACTAGGAAGGACAACACGCGTAAGAATGGAACCTAAAAAGGGCAAAGGGTTAACACAACGTCGTAGGCTAGCAAACACTACACTATTTGGAATTAAAGACGCCTCCAATACATGTTAACTTTAAAACGTTTTTAGTAGGGATTCCTTTTCGTCACAACCACCAACGATTTGAAAATAAGTGGTCCCTAACGTGAAATCATACAAATTTGGTTGAAGAAAGTCTTACTATCACAAAACCAAATGAAGTGAGAAAGCGTGTCAAGTCTGCTGCAAACATTATGAGGTGTCTACATTCCGGACATTCAGTCAGACAACTTGTGTACACACGAGAAGCACCACTGTCATTGTCATCAGTTTGCGGCTATGTCGTCAAGCTTCTCAATCCGGCCACATGGACTAAAAATTGGTACGATCGCTCGTACCTCTTTGCCAATCGGTATTTATCCAAAGATTGGTTTACGACATTCAGTGTAAAGGGCTGCAGCCGATGCTGGGATCAGTAGTTCACGGTTTTGATCCGGCAAACATCAGCGCTGGCGTATTTAAACCTCCATATTTAGCGCCTTTCGTTGAGTGGTATGAGCTTGTGGCCATAAAGCAGCGGTCATTGTTGTGGAATCACCAAAATCGCCTCATCGTTAGGGACTAGGTTACCAATCGCTGTACGACTTATGGAGCCAGGTAGTAACAGTCTTGATGGGAAATCCTGCGCACGTTAAACGAGCATCGTGCTATAACCCAGTAAGATACGAAAGTGATCAACCAACACGTTAAGACGAGGTCGCCAGCAACAGAGCCCTCGCAACGCTAGGTACTTAAATGAATAATACGTCAGACAGACTATACCATAATCCTGGTTTTATGGCAAGTTCCGTGATTTTTATAATTTCAAACTCAACCCCTCAACCTGTAAGATACTTGGGGAAAAAAGGCTGCGTATCCCATTCAAGCTTCTTCAAATTTGACAGGCCAGTAGACCAATATTTTCTTGAAACGTAAAACGCGACGATGACACCATCCAGATCGACCAGCCATCTGATCCTTCTAGTACACGATATCCTCAAATACGCCTCAAATACCGACCCAATTTCATTCAACATTAAACGTGTGCTCAAGCAGCAAACCTTTTAACAGTCCGAACATCCATCGGACGTTTCGTGGCCATCCGGTTACAGTTTCCTTGATCATCATCATCATCAACGACAGCATGACATCAGTGCTCAACACCAATGCTTCACTGCCGTACAGCCATGACTTATTTGAAAGCCTTATTATAAAGAAAAGAATAAAGGTGGATGGGGGAGGGACTTAGTGCTAGCTTAACACAATCATTCCGAGGTGCCTACACCTCCAGACATCCACTCAGGCAATCTGGACAGAAACTGACAACAAGAACGCCACTGACATCGGTTGGCAGCCATATCTTGTAGTGTCTCCAACCAGGCACAGTGAGGATCACGTGGTCCCCATCCTGGAAGGCGAGTAGCACCGACAGCACCTAAGCGTTTCGTGATCTCCTTCATACTCCTCTGCCAGGTCATGGGTTGGCCACCTCTCTGTTTACGCCACTCCGAATTGGGCATGGAAAACAGTACTCTCTTCGGCAAACGATGGTTCGGCATGCGTAAAACATGTCCCAACCAACGCAGCTTCTGGTGCT
>NW_008751722.1:1729577-1742219 GCF_000715545.1 Opisthorchis viverrini | reverse complement strand
TGCTCAAGCAGCAAACCTTTTAACAGTCCGAACATCCATCGGACGTTTCGTGGCCATCCGGTTACAGTTTCCTTGAAAGACCATTTGGTGCGGAAACAGAGTGCGACAACAATCAGGCTGTTTATATCTTTGATGGACAAAACGTGGCTAGTCGCTCCGCTAATTCGCTAACTGGCCAACTTATCGGCACCCAGAAATACGACATGATGAACGTTTGGTGGCAGTTGCACGTACGATCATTACTCGTCGTAAACAGACCAAGTGTTTTGAATTTAATTGGAGAGGTACTTCACAATCGCCGGGATATTTTTTAACTGTTAAAATGCTGAAGACCCGGATAGCCACTCCAAAAGGCATGAAAACTAATTGTATGACCGAACTATGGAAATGACCGTTTTAACCAATGAAGTGAGTATCTGTGAAGTTGCCACATGTGGAGCACTTGATCGATGTTACTCTCAGATATATTTGCTCGATCGCAGTCAAAAGCCGACTATTTCCGAAAGCTGGGAAGCTGAAAAAATGACTGATGAAACTCTGAAGGTAAACCGAACATCACCAGCGTTTGCCAGGATATTTAAGAAAGATTCACATACCATAAAGAAAACGGGTCAATGATTGCCCAGGTTAGTTATCAAAGAGCGAAAGTTCTTCCTCTAATAACCGGAAGGAAAATCGATTTGTTGTTTTGTTGGAACCGTCCGTCTTCATCAGATGACGATTATCTTGCTCTCTTCTGTTGAAATTTACCAAGCAAACCTGTTACTCTGCGTTCTTACTGTTTGTATAATCATATTCAGGGATCCATTAACAATGAGTTCGGCTCCACAATTTGTAACCTTCCGTTCCACTGCCGAAAGGGACCGCTGTTGTTCAGGATAGAGTGCAACGCCACAGAACCTACCGGTAATGGTGGCAATAGCAATCGAATAAAAAGCTCGAGGCAGCTCCGCAGTCAATGCGCGAAGCTACTAACCGGAAGGTCTACGGTTCAAACCCAACCCTGGATTTTCGACCACTCCTGTTTAGGCATGGGCAAATAGACAGCATCTCAACCCTTGTGCTTCTTTCGAACAATATGGTAACTATGCCCCGAAGGGATGCCATTTCTGGAAGATGTATTTATTTTTACCAGTGGTAACCATGTGCTTTACATGAAATCAGGGCACGTCACGACCGTTGTCTGGGAAAGCATCACCGCCCTACTTTGAAATGCCAACGGCTCACTCATCTCAGTGTATCGCAGATGCTAAGATCAATGACATTACATCGCTACTGTGAAGGCTAGATTAGTGACGCTACTCATTCGGGAAGTAGATGGATAACACATTCAACCAATTAAACGCTAAGCCACTTGGATGGGTGTGTCGAAACCTAACAGTGAGGGGTGTTCCAGGAAAATGCTGTTCGCATCTGAAATCACTGAAATCGGTTAAACACATCCACTCACATCCGAGTATGCAAACACTCAGCGAATCGCACTTCCAATCGTCAGTTCGTACGTCGACGTTATTCCCAACGTTATTAGTACTATTGTGTAATTTCAAAAACTGCCATCAAGCATGATTTTACTGTCCATGCAATTAATAGCGGTACTAGCCTGAAAATGTTGAGATGCCGGTGGCGAGATGCATATTAGTGTCTCGTAACATTTGCGGGAAAAATATGAACAAGTTCTGCAAAAACTGGGCCTTGATCTTTGGAAAAATAACCATCATTTGGTTGTCCATGCGATTCGTACTTGTTCTATCGTCTTTGCTACAAACAGGTCTTTCTTCAGCCGGCTGCTGGGCTCTTTCAAAGCCCCTGAATCAAATAGTATTTAGATACCTGGATTGGATATATCTGAATTGTACACACTACTTGCATATAGTTTGCAGTGACAGAAATGATAAAAACTGTTCAAACTCCTCTCAAAAATATTTCAACAAATTTACCTTGCGTTGTATTTATTCCCGGAGATAATTGCGTCAACGGTATCTGATGAGAAGATGGTGAAACAGGAAAATGCACAGTGGGCTGCTGATCAGGTAGAAAAGACCGGGAACCAGAGCTTATATGTTGGAAGGATAAGCACTTTTGGCAGCAAGAATGGGACTCCCTTGCCGTGACCGTGGCGGCAAACGGCTGGACAAGAGAGAGACCCGCACGCGATGGGTGTTCGTCCCGTGTCTGCAAAATGAAACACGCACTATATAAGTACGCCATGTAACCTCCTGATTAACAAGTGTGCGATGAGAATTCGGATCTCAAAGTGCCTGTTCTCCGAAAAACACCAATCAATGCAGATTATCAGTTCGCCGATTATGAAAGGAAACCAGGTATAACGAGCGTTTTCGCAACATTGTGGCCTTTGAACTGACAAAAACTGTTTAGATAAGTATGCTTCTGACAGGTCCAACAAGCAGCGGGATCTGCAAAATTACGCGTCGTTGCAACAGGCTGACACACCACATTGCTTTAGTCTTCTGATTGACAGTAGATTATGCAAGGTTCACTCAAGATGGAAAGTTGTTCATAAATTTCATCCTTATGGTTCACAAAGTCCAGTTGAGTGCTTCATTAGTCAAATCATGCTATGAGATCTTGTGACCTATTTTTCGGTAGCCATGTATTCCAAATCAACTGTGTCGCCAGTTCACAAAAATACTCAGTATTTTACTTGAGGTAGAATGACCTCACATAATCAAATCTGGTACAATACCGTGTACACAGACATGTTAGTTGTATGAACCGTGTTGCCTTTTTTCCACTTGTTTGTACCGATATGCCTTGAAATACCAATCGTGAAATTATACCTTGGGCACACAACCCATGTGCCATCAGTCTTAGATTTGCATGACAAGGCTAAGCCCTGCAATTTGCGACCGGCCATTTCTTGGTGGAAATTTATTTCAGGTGACATATGATTAAGATGGTGTTTTTAGCGAAATACACTCGTTTGCAAACACATTTGGTTTTTCGGGAAACTCACCTGGAACCCAGATGAATCCCACGTTTCACTTCACTCCCATACTCACTGTAACTGACCGAAAATGACACAATTCGGCAGTGAAGCATCGTGTTTAACACTGATGTCATGCTGTCGATGATGATGATGATGATGGCAATTCAGGTGATATGAAAATTCGATTTTCCACCTGACTCTAGTCCCTTACAAGCGACCAGATAGCCTGCATCGAGCAAATTTTACTGCATCGCCTGTCAGTGCATGTTTTGTAACCAACGTTTTATTGATTCGATTTCGGATGATGAGGATCCTCGGAATTTGTAAACAACTTCATTGTTCAGAACAAAATGTGTTCAAGAAAAGTCGCCACATTTTAAGAGGTTATCACAACCGTAAGAGAGGTTAGCCATTTTCGCGTTCGGTTAATAAATCTACATGACTACATTACCAAAATGCTAAAAATCACCAACGACAGTCCAGTCGACCAATTGCTGTGGAGTTGAATCTTTCAATGAACAGCGCACGGCGAATTTTGAAAGGGCGGAAATATTGCACTTATTCTGTAAACAGGAATTCGGGCGGACTTAGGTGCATCAGCGTTTATGGTATCCTGACTGGTTTCTGAACCACTGCGTGCACCAATTCTTTTCCATGAGATACCATAATACTATTCATATGAATATATGAAGCCTAAAAACCGTCTCCAACAAGCCAACGCATGATACCTGTAACGCGGAACCATTTTAACACAAGGATCTGCGTCCGGTGTGGAGTTCACAAACCCGCATTATTGGCCCTTAGTTCCTCAATAAAACGTGTGTTTCTAATAAGGCGGGGCCAGAGCGCTAGACAAAATAGCTAGACAAAAGCTTATTCCACGAACAGACAAACCAGGATCATCCGAAGCAGCAAAGTGCATCAGTAACGGATACGAATTCAATACAGTTCTCCTTTGCAACTACGTGAACAGAATAGTTTGCGCACCAGCGATGTGTGGCTTTCAAAATTGAAAGGTAAAACCATGGACGTGTCGTTTCAACGGTAGTGGGATTTTAACGACGTTGTAAGAATAGTTTGGTGCTTTCCTTGACTCGTCTGAGTTGTTGAAAGTTTGGTAAAACACATCTACCGCGTCTCTACTTGACATCACGAACTGGAATTTTCCCATGTTCGCTTATTCACGGTTTGATTAGCTTCGTTTTCTCACTGAAGTCAGAACTCATCTTCAATCTTAGCCGCTCTACGATGACAGTGCGTCGATGCGTTTTTAATTCCACGCAGGAAGGATCTAAGTGATTGCCATTTCGGTGGACACAAATCATTCAAAGTATTGCCCTGAATTACAGACAAATGGATTCATTGCTCGCAAGACAAAGTTACAGCAACCTTGCGAGTAGGTTGATCGATCGGTCCACGACCTAAGCACATAGTATATTTGTCCATATGTGTGCGGCAAGGTGTTCCGTAGTGCGGTATTCTGCTGAAAAACTGAAGGAATTAACAGGTGACGCTTGTAACCAGTGATAAACACCTGGTGCCGATGCTTACTGTTGTACAATCGCGTTAAGATCAAACGATGGTTCGCCACACACCTACATACCATTTTCAGTCACATCGTTGAAGCTTACGCCAGTGGCAAACTGTTAAACTGGAGAGACCAGTCCCAAGGTCGACCAAATGTACTATTCTCCGGGCAAGATTTTTCCCTCGAAAAGAAATCAACAAATAAGTCTTAGAAAAATGTGGGAACATAGTGGTCTACCTCTCACCAAGGACCATTATGGTCGGTCCTACCCACATGATACCATATCTGGTCGGTCCTTGTATATGATCTCTTTCGAGGGAGCTTATGTATATATTTACCGGGGTTTGAGAAGTATTGATAGCGTAGACCGTGTTATATGAGTTTACGTAACTTTTGTCCTGCCGGTGGCATCTGGTAGTCACCACGTCTCTCCGAGGTCTAGTTTATCGTCATCACCATTAAGGACTGTGCTAAATCCAAAACGTCAAACGAGATTTTACTCTAAAAGTGACTTTGAAAGTCTTTCCTTCGGTACGGTACACAGACATAGTATAAGAAAAGTGGAATATAAATGCAGCATCTCCTCGGCTTATGTTATTGAATTAAAAAAGTTAAATTCGACCACCTTAATTTGCAATGCGACTTTGTAGAAAATAATCTAGTTTGTAACCTGGAAAACACGTCGGATCCATAAGTAAGTAGAAAAGAATTTTATCTGCTCCGACGTTATTTCAGATCTATTATGCAAGGAAGCAAGAGTACATCAGGAGATAACACCTGGGTTTTCACGTTAACAACCCCCTGAAGAATGTTCATTGTGAACCGGAAGGAAGAAGATGCACCAAATGATGAAATGAAGCAGATTGGGTTATGTGTTCCTGGTAGGGTAGAAAAACAATCAGGACTTCAAGAGGAACAGAGTCACAAAAGTTTCAAAACCACTGGAAGTAAAACAAATTTTCAGATGAAAAACCAATGGAGCTGGGTCGAACACAAGGCTTTCGTGGAAAGCCGACGGGTAAACTATCCGATTGAGAAAATAACCTTTGCGACACAGATGTCTCCACCATAACGATATTATCGTAAGTAGGTATGCTTCAAAATCATTCAGTAGACATCCTAGGTCGGAAAGTATCAACTTTACTTCCAAGGAACACCACCATAACTATATCGATTAGCTTCTGAGGAGCCGACCTTCCCACTGGCATATTGCAACACATTCCGTTTTTTTGGTGACAGGGGTGAGGCACGGGGGCTTCCGATTTAATACGCTTTATCTTGTTCTAGTACAAAACAGTATGTTTATAGTGCAGTGCATTTTGCATAGCATCTGATGAAATTAAATAAAAGGTCAAGATCTTACCAATAACATTTGTTTACATTGGATAGAAGAAGCCTTTTGGCTAAACAGTTAACTCCTTGGCGATCTTTCATGTCTCGTTCAGTAGCGTGGAAGACTTTCCTGTACAACGACTCGGTGACATTAATTTATCTGTCAGCACTACTGGGGTACCTCGATCGACTTCTGAAAGAATACATCCTTCGTAATGAAACGAGCACTTGCACGATGTAGATTAAGCCGGACCAGTGATACACCTTTCAAATCAACTGACCGTTCACATTGTTGGTCTTTTCCATTCATCCACACGTGTGGACTAAACGGCCTAAAGGTTATTCTATAATCTAATACGGAAGTGTGCACCACTTAATGAATAAACCTGGCCCAGTCTCCCTAAATAAGGACATCGGGATGATATACATCATTTGCCGTAAATGATCGACATTGTCCAGTTTTGTAATGAGTGTTCAAAGTACAGCTCCCAAAGCATAAATGACCGGGCCAATCAGAGAAAACAGCTGGTGCCACTAAACTGATCTAAACAACTAGTAATGCTTGGCAGCCCTCCGTGTATTTACTAATGGAGAAAAAATGTTAAAAACAATGTGCCATTCGTATACAGTTTACAGACGAAAACTGAGATAAATTAACCTCATTGAAAGGTGATACTAAACGATAATATTAGCACACTGGAATATCTGAAATACGAGAGTACAAAGGTACAGTGAACGCCAAGAACGTGAACTCAAATTACAGCGAAAACTTTGCTCACACTTCATTGGGAGGAGTTGAAAACTAGTAAACAGAACTGGATTTTGTCAGCAAACTGCAGCGGACACTGAGAGCGGCTCTTACCGTCCGTTTTGTTTATTAGGAAGTATCCCCATGAAGTTGTTTCCTTATACAGGCGGAGCGCTGTATTTGAGGCAATCCCTAGCCTCGTTTCCTAGTTGATCTTTCCGGCGCCACTCCCTTCTTAATAATGGGAGCAACTGCACCCATTTCTCCTTCCATGCCCCTTCAGTGTCATTCGCGGATAGTTGCACTCCATATTCCCAGTTGTTGTAGCTTGACTTTGTCTACTAAGCTTGAGCAAATACTTTTGGTGTATTTCTGGGTTCCACTGACAGTGAAACACTACAAGCCTTCTCCGGATTGAATTTCTACTATTAAAGTATCCTAGTCGAATCATGCCACTGAACTGATGATCCTAACTCATGTAACACTGATCGGCTTGCTTGTTTGATCCCCCCGCCCTACATTAGCAGGAATTGAGACAGGAATTTACACACTGATTAGCTCCTATTCACAGATCCTGTCTCCAAATGTGAATTCTACAACGTGTCGACGACTCTCAGAAGGCCCTTAAAATTTTCTCAACTGATCATCCTTAGCAGGAATTGAGACAGGAATTTACACACTGATTAGCTCCTATTCACAGATCCTGTCTCCAAATGTGAATTCTACAACGTGTCGACGACTCTCAGAAGGCCCTTAAAATTTTCTCAACTGATCATCCCAACTAGTGCCTCACGAGCTTCTATGCCCCACTCAGGCCATTTTGTCATCAGTATTGCTGTTATTACTGATACTGTTTTTACTAGTGTTAGCCAGGCGCATTTCCCACTCCTTTCATTGTCGAATCTTCTGAAGATGTCCTTCTCCTGACTTAAATAGTGTAAACCAATTCCTGAGTTCTTATCCAGAATAGTTTTTGAGTTGAAATCCTGCCTCAGCTTTACTTGAAAACACAAATTCAGTTTAATATGATACGTTACAATCTATCCCTCATTTTTTCAAAACAGGCAAATCTTTCTTCCCAGAATTGGGAAGTGCGTAGAAAAATTGATTGTGGCGACCTTGGCAAATGCAACTCTTCCCAGATGGGCATTCAGACTATGTAAGGGCGCATAGCGGCTGCACTGCTACGAGCAACAAACTAGGTATATTCGTTGGTCGTGAAAGGTGGTGATAGTGATAGATCTGACGAAGCTTGTTGGTAGCTTGCTGCATGTGTTGCTCTTTATGGGGGTGGTCAGGTGTGCATAGTCTCCAAACTTTTGTTTGGAGCAAAAGTGGGCACAACTGGAATTATTGCTCAGATGCAAAGCGAGATTATCCTGAAACGAGCAAAAGGTTTATATTCATCAGGTGAATATACCATGTCGATACCAAGTTAATTCAGGAAAAATTAATTGACACGAACCAACTACTCTAACTGGTGATGAGATATCGTTGAAAGCCAGCAATCGATTTCGTCTTATGCGTGACTCACCAGATGGGCGTAGCACCCGAAATCCCATTAATCCTACTTCAGATGTGACAACGAAAGAGACATGTGTGCAGTTAAATACTGAGTAGCATTCTCAAAGCGAAATTATATCCTGTCACATATACCAGCGGAAATACTTCCTCAGGTTTTCGCTTCAAGTTTTACCATAAGTTTGTTCAAATTCGATTTAGTTTACCCTACAGCTACTTAGTACTCTATCCTACTCTCAATCACCAGCAGGAAGCCTCGCAGCCTATCTTCCCTCCAAACAAACCGAAGTCCTCCAAATAGGACCATGTCCAACTTCCTTGCTCCAAACTCTAACCCTGGAACTCGCCGCAATCACCGTAACATTTCTCAATTATTCCTGTCCATTATTGTCGCTCCCGTTCCTGAAGAATTCAACAGGTATTCCTTATGACCCGAAAGACTACCGCCCAATTTCAAGCAGTCGCACTTTGTCCAAAATGTTGAGATCTACCCCAAGAAAACTGAAACCTAGTGACCTTGTGAGTAGTTTCCTTCAGGAGAATATACCTCACTATCTCTAATCTGGTACTAACTGAAACAGGAGGTGGTCTGTGCGCGACATATTCAGTTGAAGAATTTCATGTACAAGTGTCAGTTTGCATTCAGTTGAGTCCACCGTTAAGACTAAATTGGGGTGCAAATGAGTGGAGTTCGCTAATTTCGTATAATTTAGGTTCAATTACAATATAGGGTTGACGAAACTCCGGGGGGGCTGTGCCAACTTGATGAGCCACAAAGGGGCGAAGCTGGTCATGCGCTGCCGAAGCTCTCAACAACCATGTGAGTAGTTTCCTTCAAGAAAATATTTGGAAGCCGGTCAACGGACCAGTCACAGGAAGTTCACCCAGATAGCACTATTTTCCATTTCCATGAAGTCAGCTGAGAAGCTTTAACACAACCCGTAGTTTATCTTGTCCTAACTGCCTATATACATCATATTTTCTACCATTTCTGACTGAATACATGCGTTTGCAGACAATCATACTCCCCAAAACCCACCTATCACCCTCCCAGTGGTCTGTCTTATCCCAGTCGTGCGAAAAGCTCAACCTTACCGATCATTCAACAATGCAACTCACATTATCGCTCCCAGTAACCATTACCAGTTGAAAATCCGGACGCCGCGCATCAACGTTTCCGTCCCCCTTATTTTTGGAAGTGCACGGCACTTTTGCTGTGTCCTCTTGACACTTCCTACAACTCATCACTGTTCAAGTCTCCGGTTGATGCCTACCGGTCCTGATCACCTCTTATGTGCGACTTTTCATTCCCCATGACCACTAAATGTCACACCGATTTGTTTGCATTTTGCTACCCTTTAGGATTCTTGAAAGGTGCCTTCGAATATCCTTGCGATTCAGTATGCAATTGATGAAAATAAAAAGTCTGCCAAAATGATTTGATGCCGGCCAAATATCAGGTGGGAATAAACCCAAGGTAGTCAATGTACACCTCAATTAGGTAAGGAAGTGTCGACCAGTAAACGTAATCGTGTTATCAAGTGGAATCTCACTAAAGCAGAACATATCAGTGGTTAACAACTCTAACAGACACCATTCAGTCTCGAGGACAATGACGCTCCGACAGCAGAGCTAGTCTTCATCAAATGACTGCCTCAGTTCACAATTCATCCCTATAGTTGCACGATTGAAAGGTAAACGATTAGGCCATGTCAATCAACATCTCGTCATTCTGATTATTGTCCAGTAAAAAACTACGGCGAAAGAGTAAACGTTTCTGTGCCATGAGGTTTAAAGTTGGTAAACTGAAACTGACTAAAAACGATAACACAACCCAGTTTATACTATATGACGAAAATCTTGGAAAAAGGGACGTGAACATTAACCAGGTCAAATTGCATTTCAAAATTAAGTAGGAGGAATTTGAGAAGAAGGATAATGGAAAGCCAAGTAGCTGATCGAAAGGTCTAATTTTGGAGATAAAATCGTGTCTAACTGTAGAATGTTAATTTTGGATTACAAACACCAGAGACTGGCCACCATTCGGGGAAGTCACTAGCAAGGAGCGTGATTAACGTCTAGCGGTTTTGGCAAGCGTGTTACAAGTGAGGGGGCTGCTGCCGAAACAAACCTAAAATACTTCGTTGCTGCGTCCATCCTGTCTGTGGTTTGCTAGCAGTCGGTCACATGTGCTGAAATAACTGTCGCGAACGACCGTAATCTGTAACGGTTCACAAGAGCATGGGTAACGTTTCCTGATCGAAAGCTATAAGACTTTAACCTAAAACAAATTGAACGTCAAGGTTTCTTGTGAATGTGGAATTGTAACCCGATCCTTACAGATATCTGTGCAAAATCACAGGGTCTACGCAGAATTATATAAACCTATTCAAAGTGGTTTTGTCATTGGCCAGCGCAGTACTGCACCTAGCCAAGGTAGACTACACTGACGCAACAAAATGCACCACAATATTCCTCGGCACAGTCAACAGCGCGGTAAGAAGCAGTGTGGATGGAGTCCAACGTGTTATCGCAATGTAACTGGTTAAAACAAACGGAGCTAACGAGGAAGACCCTCGTAATAAAAAATATCGCTCCATTATACTGACACTCGATATAACTGCAGCTTCACCCCCAGCGGACTCCGCTAAAATCCCCACCGCAATTCTCGCGATATTCTTTCCCTCACTATCCGAGGCCCGATGAAGAGACCTGGAGCCACGAATGCTGGTTTAAAGGTCACAAAGGCAATGCTGGAGCACGTCTAATACGTTGAAACTTAGGGGGATCGACCCATGGTCCAGAAAATGAACAAAGATGACTGTGAGAAACTCCGAAAGGTGCGATCAAAACTGTAGCAAGCAGTAATTGCAATGAGCGTGAATGTACACGGCAAAATCAAATAGACATGGAAAAAGGTTCCAAACCTATCTTGTTGTCTGAAAAAGCTGTCGTATAATCTTCAATAAATTTAACCACCTTAGATCGAATCCTTTGAGGTGACATGAACAACTCTCTCAGATGCATTTGGCTATTATCCCCAAAGTTAATTGGGCTGCCGTTGCACTGGCTGACAAAAACAAGCTTTCGTCCGATTTTTCGAGATTGCCCGGGGCCAGGTTTGCCTGACAACCAATTTCTTCAATTTTATGCTGTGGAAATTATCAAATGTTTGGTAGTGAGCCTCCTAGCCAGCATACTCAGGAGCAGCTAGTGCACCCTTTAATCCACTTAATGAAACAAAACAGAGGGTCGCTTGAAGGGATCGTAACCAGCATGGAAAATGACGATGATAAAACACTTAAAGACTTCTCGGTTCAATGCAGCGTAATCAGGGAGAAAAATATCTTATTGTGATTCTTTGAAGATTATTTCGAAATACTTACACAGTACTGTCCGAACAGTGTGGGCTCACTAGTCAGCAAGAAGAAAGGGTGTGCTCTTTACTCAGTTCTCTAAAATATTTAGCGTGGTCATTATTCATCACCATTGAGACCGCTTTTATTCTCTTACTTTTGGGGTGACAAACTTACAAATAATAACTGAGGAAAGGCATGCTCATAAGTAGAAGCCTCAAAACTTATAGTAGTTGAAGAATCGTTATCTCTAATCACGACTCGTAGAGTCAGATCATTGCTCCTTCTTATTGTTAAATTAATCCAAATGTTAGGAAATCACATATCCGTTGATATTACTAGTTCTGAAATCGCTACATAAGACATACCTCCCATACTCACCCACTGGACCGTGTATCAGTGGACTGATTTCCAAGAAAAAAGAGGGATTGAAATTCTCTTGAAGGAACCCTGCTCATACGAGAAAACTCCTCGATGTCCCAGGACCGGTTTCCTCCCTCCTCAAGCTCATCAGGAAGGCACAGTCTCCGTTAAATCTAAATTAGTTTGTAAATGAGTGTATTTGGCGAATTGCGAGCAATTTTTATTCAAGCATAAGGTTGTCAGAAACTCGGTGACTGTGTCCACCTGATGAACCTTGAGAGGAGCAAAACCGGCCGTGGATTGTTGAACATTTTTAGCAACCTTATGGATGGTGTCCTCCAAAGGAAGTATACTGCGGAATCTCGAGTGCCATGCTAACGGAGAAGGATGGACTTCCTACGGCTTATTTGGATATAGACGATCATAAAATGGGAGATTCAGCTGAGGTTTAGCTGGATCTCTGATAAAGTCCAAATTTGTTCACTAATGCGTTTATTTAATGAACTGAAATAGATCTTCCTCAGACCCATGGTCTTCGTGAAGTATCAGATGGCTGTCGTTTTTCGATGCCGAAGCAGTTTAGCAGCCAATGGCTGGTTACAAGTTAACTCAGAGCCCATTTGCGCAATACCCATTGAGATACCACCGGCGAATACGACTACCAGGAAGTTTTACCGGAAAAATTCTCCGGCGTTGCTAAAATAAAACCCAACTCACATCTGTGGCTCCAAGTAGATATCAACAAATAAAAAGTTACACCCCTTCGGCAGGCATGGGGAGTCAGTAGACTATTCTCAACAACAGCTTTTGCTACATTGCAAGCAGTACTCAGTTGTTCAAAACTTGG